>NW_016157684.1:33985-62295 GCF_001687245.7 Rhagoletis zephyria | reverse complement strand
TTTACATTTCTCATAATCGTTCTTATGTCTATTATTTGGCCAATAAAAACAATAGATCAGGANATTTCTCATAATCGTTCTTATGTCTATTATTTGGCCAATAAAAACAATAGATCAGGACTGTTCGGCACTTAGGAATGAAGAAATGTGGAAAATTGTAAAATTCAACGCGCTACCACGCCCACAACTCTTGTGGGTGGAAATAGTAAATGTTATCCGATTTTGATGAAATTCAGAGCATATGCTGGTTTTTATGAGAAAAGCTTAAATCTGAAAGATCGTCAAAATCGGTTTACATTATCGTCCAGTAATTCTAGAAAAACAGGCGCAATTTAAAAAAAAAATCTTTTTTGATGAAATTCGGTGTGTCCTGCTCGTTTAAGCCAAAATTTTCCAACTTGGAAGATAATAAAGAGGTTCTTATTACGGCGCCCACCTCCTAAATGAACAGGCACACTTATTTTATTTCTAAAATAGGTTCCTATTTCTTCATTTTAAAAATGACAAAGCGAAAATATTTACAATACCTGTATACTAAATTATGTGCACGATATGTATTTACACTGAAACTTTCAATTTTACCTACAATTTATACAACAAAAGCTGAGCTAAGGCAAGCAGGACTCTTGCCATCGAAAACGGATCCCGTCCAGAGAAACGTTCATTTTTGGCTGAACGTTGATTGGGAGTAATAGATTGGCGAGTCATTAATATCTACACCTTCTTTAACTTCCACTTTATATTGCATATTATTCATTTTATGTACATATCAGAGTCTTTCCTTTTTGCTCTACAATAAAAATTCAATAAACTTTACAGGAGGTGGGTCTATAAAAGGAAGAATAGAAGCTAAACTCGCAGTTCCTCGCAGCTGGAACTATTTGAGATATGACACGCATATTTAATGTTTACTTGTCCTAAGTATAATTTAGATCGCTTCCTAGGTGCTTTTTAAATATCCCTCTTTAAAGTAAGCACTCGAAAAATTTTACACTCACAAAATTATGTAGAATTTCAAGGTAAACTGTTTTATACATTTCAGAAGATGTACAAAAATTTACAGCAATGTTTGACCACAGATATATTCAAAAACAGCTCATCAATCAGATTGGCTTTTTATATATCCGCACAAGTGGAAAAATTAATTCAAATTACTTGCGACAAAATGAAAAGCTTTTATTACAAATTTATTTTTTCGCATTGCTCCTACTTTAAGCTGATATCATGATTGCAAATATGCATTTTCATCCAAAATTCTTTTTGGTTTGGGTTACCTGANATCCGCACAAGTGGAAAAATTAATTCAAATTACTTGCGACAAAATGAAAAGCTTTTATTACAAATTTATTTTTTCGCATTGCTCCTACTTTAAGCTGATATCATGATTGCAAATATGCATTTTCATCCAAAATTCTTTTTGGTTTGGGTTACCTGAATATTTTGCTATGCATCTGCGTAATTATTTTTTCAGAATTCGCTTATCTGTTTTTACTACTTTTGGCCGCTGTAGTCCCATAGTGGTGTGTATCTTGGCTGCAACACTGGAAGCGTGCATTCCGTTTATCACAACATGATCGATTTGGTTTCTCGTTTTTCGATCCGGAGACAGCCCCGTAGCTTGATGGATTTTTTTATGCGTGAACCTGGTACTGCATACTATCATGTTTCGGGCCCCGGCGAAGTCGATCAGCCTCAATCCGTTGTCGGACGTTTCGTCGTGTAGGCTGAATTTTCCGACGGTGGTTCGAAATCCCTTCCTTGCCCACCCTGGCATTGAAGGCGCCAAGCACGATTTTGATATCATAACGGGGGCAGCGCTCGTACGTGCGCTCCAAGCGCTCATAGAAGAGATCCTTGGATGCGTCATCCTTCTCTTCCGTCGGGGCATGGGCGCAGATGAGCGAGATGTTGAAGAATTCCGCTTTGATGCGGATTATGGCTAGACGCTCGTCCACCGGAGTGAACGACAGTACTCGGCGACGGAGTCTCTCTCCCACCACAAATCCAACTCCGAATTCGCGCTCCTTTACATGGCAGCTGTAGTAGACGTCGCAAGGCCCCAGACATTGCTTGCCTTGCCCCATCCAACGCATTTCTTGGATGGCGGTGATGTCAGCTTTTGTCCTTACGAGGTCATCAACCAGCCGGCAGAGGCACCTTCCCCATTAAGGGTCCGGACATTCCAGGTGCATGCCCTCAAATCGTAGTCCTTTAAACGTTTTCCGTGGTCGTCATCATAAGGGGGCGGTCTCATCCGAGGCTTTGCCTTGCTTCCTCACTTGAAGTGGTTTTTACGTGGCGGGTCTCAAACTCAGCGCACAACCCTTTGCTGGGACGGGGGTCCCAAGGCTCCACTCGGATTGGTTACCGCATCTCGCACATGTGTTGCTCACGTTGCCCATAGTGTGCGAACGAGGATCAACGAGAGCGAGATCTCAACGCCATCGAAAAATTTTGCGCTATGGTCAAGATAGGATTGGCATAATACAAGCGAGCTCTGAGTAACATGGAAGTACGTTGGATGCGAGTAAAATTATAATGGGATAATATTCCAAGCGAAATCACTGAAAACTCAGTAGAGAGCTTTCTCGGACTTATGAAAATCGCAATTAAAAACAGGGGAGTCTCCACAATCCTGGTGGTATCGACCTTCAAAAGTCCCGAAACAGAAAAGTTCAAAACTGAGTGAATACAGTTGCCGTAGGCTTTTGCTGCGAATCACTTGTTTCTTCTTTAACCTTAGCTTTTCTATATACTAGGCTTTATTCTTTGGATAATAAGGGTCAATTGCTGAAAATTTCAAGGCAATCCGCTTATTATTAAAACAGTTATGTTACTGTAAGTAATAAAATGTCGTACATGCACTCGGTTTTGATTGGAGTGTATGTACATATGTACATATGTTTGCTCAACTTACATCCATATTGAAGTTGTATGTATGTATATTTTTCGAAAAGTTTCAAGATGTCGAACATCAAAAAGAAGAAGACCAGAAAGCTGCGTGGTCATGTGAGCCACGGTCATGGTCGCATTGGCAAGCATCCTGGTGGTCGCGGTAACACTGGTGGTATGCACCATCATCGCATCAACTTCGACAAATACCATCCCGGTTACTTCAGTAAAGTTGATATGAGAAACTTCCACTTGCGTCGCCAGCACAAATTCTGCCCAACAATCAATTTGGACAAATTGTGGTCGCTGGTTGGAGCTGATAAATTAGCTGAACTGCAAAAAGAGAAGAGCAACAAGGCGCCAGTCATACATTTGGTGCAACTCGGTGACTACAAATTGTTGGGTCATGAACATTTGCCCAAGCAGCCCGTTATTGTTAAGGCCAAATACTTTTCGAAAAAGGCTGAAGACAAAATCAAGAGCGCTGGTGGTGTCTGCCTGTTGAGAGCTTAATTTTAATTTTAAGGTCCTGTTTCCAATAAAACGCACATGGAACATCAAACGTATGGATTTTAAAATAAAAATAGAATTACAAAATATATGTAGGCGCTTATTTCAATTCTCAGATTTTAAATTTTCACCGCTGTAGCTGATGCACGTCAAATTCACTTTGCAATGATTTGTTTCACTCGAATGACCCACTTTCATATATTTTATGAGCGAGCTGAGACGTAACACCGCTCCCTTCATACAATCCGGTCTGCAATTCATTTGAATGAATTGAATGAGTTCGAAGCTGACACTTCATATCGTTCCTGAAATGCAAAAAGACGAAACAAACATCATCGTTGAAATACAAAAAATCATAACAAATTTTTTAGGCGCGTCTGCTAACACCAGGCGCCTAAATACATGCTATGTACTGCTGCATGTGCAAAAATTTCCTTTATGCAATTTATGAAATTTTTGCACATGCACTTCTCAACTGCCATGTAATTGAACTTTCTTAAGTTTTGATTAGATGGCACTTCAAAGCATGCTCGGCCTAGTCTGATGCATCCTCCGGACACTGCTTCCGGAGCATTTTGCGGACTCTGCATGGCCTACAACCGTGCAGAGGTGGTAAACGAACTTTACCATTGGCCACAGTGTCTACCCACCATTTTTGAATCAATAAATATTTTTTTTTATATAAATGCATACATGCAAACATACTAGTCTCCCCTCTCACTGAGTTATTCACTAATAAAAAATTCAACTTCGCGTTTTGATTTATTTGATGAATTTCATCGAATTAAAACTCCCCACATGATTTTATGAAAAAAAAATTAAATATTAGTCACGACTTTTTCCATTTCATTTACGATGTTACGATGTTTTTGCATATCAGGTGACGATATATTTTATGAGCGAACTGAGACATACTACCGCTCTTTTCATAAAATGTTCGTTCAAACCATCCGGTCTGCAATTTATTTGAACGAATTGAATGAGTTCGAAGCTGACATTTTTTGTGAGTGATTCATGAAGCCAATTTTTGGCATTCATGCAGGTGTCTAGTAGGTAGGACATATGTACGTATGTACTTATATATTCAACTGCTTTACCCTTGCCGAAAGGACCGTCAGTGCAACTATGTGCTTTCGCTATTCTGCTGTTCTCATGCTTAATTCTATACATATAATAAAATTGTAAAAGACCGATGTCTGTACCTTATAGATTTTAATCAAAAGTGACTAGAGAAAGAGAAATCAACAGTTTTTAGCTGCTTTCAAATCCGTGTGCTCATAATACCGGCCATTGTGTAAGCTACATATGTACCAAACTTAATAAATTCAAAAAGAAAAACCAGATTTACCTGCCACCCTTGCAAAGATGCAATGTGTCTAATCCATGCTGTGGAAACCAAAACCTATACTTGCAACGTCTCTCTAGCCGCAGGACCATCAACTACCTAAACAGTTTTTATAAAAAACACTATTTACTGCAACCCAGGCTTACAACGAAACATAAGACAAACCATGATACAAAAAAGAAGGTAGTTTCATTGTCACATTTCGGGCGCCATATTGACTACCTGACAATTAAGCAGATTGTGACATTTCATGCTACCATACCTAATACCCAAAAATTTTTGTTAAAAAAAAAGAATTACAAAATAAACAGAAAATTTGTCTTTGTTGCGAGCAGTCAGGAAATTTTAAGTTCCTAAATACGTCTTCATATTTTCAACAAAAGCAACCAACGACTTCCGTGAAATTAAAAACCGGTAAATATGTTGCCCACCGCAAAAATTATTTATTATTAAATGTGTATTTATTATAAAGCCAACCATCGCCGAAGGATTTGGACACAATAATGTCGATGTGCTTCGCAAACGTTAGTTTGGAGTCAAATTAACTACCAAGTAAGTTTTTAATTTGTTTCGTATCTTCTAAGAAGAAGGATCGGATTTGTTCTTCACGTTGATAAAGGATTTAGCGTATTTACTTTCTGTATATCCAGATTACACTAAATGTACCTCCATCGCAGAGCAATAGATGACCCTCGTGCTATGTGTTCCCGTGCAGTTCCCATTCTGGAGGGAATATATGCTACGTCATTGCTCGTGACTTCGCTGTCTAGGTGAGCTCGTGGAATTTGAGTGCGAGTAACGCCAACCTGCTGTGAGACATAATTCAATGGCATAAACCCCCGACTGACCGCGTGTCAAAAGCAGCCATCTGAGTTGAATACCGTAAATTCCTACTCTGACACCATGGCCGATCTTAGAGCCGTCAGCATACCAGATGCGACTATCTTTTCGGAGTTTAGATATTCATTGTCAATGATGGCTCCTATTTTATGAACATACATAAATCTACTTTCCGATGTTTACAGTTTTTGAAATGTTTGGAGAAAACTAACTCGATTTTGATCAAAGTGAATGGCTATTTACTTAGTATTGCTCCAAATTATATATTTACAACTTTCTAATCAATACCAAAGTAATATTAGATGCAAAAATGCTAAAATGTTATTTTTTTGGAGAACCTTTTTTTAGAATAAGATACTTAAACAGAAAAATAGAGAGCAAAAATTTAAATATCTGCAAAAATGTTAAGAAAATTACAACCTATATTAATGTTTGTTTCATGTCATTAAAATTTGTTTATTTCGCTTAAAATAAAATGGCCTAAGAAAAAAATAATTATTTATTACCATCTAAAGCTTTTTAATAAATAAAGTTGCAAAACTGGATTTTTTTTATTTACTCATCTCTATTAGATTGCTATTCTTTAAATGATCTTAAATGCTTAATAAAAAATTTCAAACTTGTTTATCGATCACATCAACTTGGCATTTTTTATATTCTTCTATTAAGTCCCAAATATTTCATAAAAAATCTCCCTTTTCAAAAAAGTTCAGTGTGGCAAAGCTATGCTTAATGTTTACATCTGGAGAAATATCAAAAATCTGCTTTATAATCAAAAAATAGTAGTAATGAAACTACCTTCTTTTTTGTATCATGAGACAAACTAAGAAATGATAATAAACGGACTGAAAATTTGTTCACTTTTTCATCGACCACCAACCCAGCAACGGTCGTCAGGACCGTCCTTAAACGGAGATACGCAAACCTTTTATATTTTGTGCAATAAATTAAAATTTAAACTTAAAAAGTGTTTTGCAATTTATTTCAAAGTACTCGGTCAAACATACATATGCATTTTTCACAGTAATTAGTAAAAATAAATTAAAAACATAAAATTTAGGAAATATTTTTTTTGAAGACGAATCAATTACATTTGATCTGTTCCCTTATAACTATCTATATACCTTTTTTTGATTTAGACTACATTTAAAAATATTTTTAGACACAATTTCCATATTATCCTCTACTCTACACACGTCTAAATAGCGTTTTCTAATAGGTGGCCTAGTCAGGACAATGAAGGGATAATATAATATTATAAATTAAATTTGCAGGATAAATTCGATACTTTACATATTTTCAAATTACCTTCGAAAATATATTAACTGAATAAAAAAAAAATAAGAATGCTTCATAGATCGATTTTTTTTTTTTGTAAATCTTACTTCATAAAGCTCTTTAAATATGTTTTTATTTCAGTATGAGAAAACGTATCTGTTTCCCATAAATTTTAGGGGCTTTCCTAGGCAAACATGTTCCTTTTTTATTTTCACTTGCGACCCTATGTGTTAACCTATGTATGTATGTATTTTAATTTTCGCAGTATGATTGAAAGGGCACCCTGAAATTGTGCAAAGGGAAGCTGTGCATACGAAATAATGCATATGAAAAAAACCGAAAGAATTCATACGAAAAACCCGAAATAATGCATATATGCACAGTTTCGGTTTATAACCGAAATATTGCATACATGCACAGTTTCTGTTGAAAACCGCAATAATGCATATTAGAAAAAACCGAAATTATGCATATGCACACCTTCGTTTGAAAACTGAAATAATGCATATGAGAAAAGCGAAGTAATGTATACATGCACAGTTTCGACTCAAAACCGAAGTAATGCACATAAGAAAAACGAAGTAATGCATAATGAAAACGGTATCCGGTAAATATATCCCATGTAAATTGGTCCCACAAATTAATCCCGCTACAATTCGTCCCAAAACAAAATGTCCCAATACAAACTCATCCCAAAAACAAACTCATCCCAAAAACAAACTCATCCCGGTAAATTCAACCAAATAAATATTGTCCCAATACAAACTCATCCCGATAGAAAGTTATACATACGATTATATTGTCTTATATTTATATTTTCAGCACAATGTCATTCCATATACTTTTCATTCGTAATTGCTCCACATACATATAGTATGATAGCATACAAGAATGTGAAGATGGGATCGCAATTAGTGAGAATGGGTGAGGTAACTTAAGAGAAGGTTGATTATAAAGAAAGGCCGAGAACGATGCAGAGTGGAAACTGTTAATAACAAAGTTGGTTCGCGAAGCGCATTTTCTCCTCAAANCTCGAACGGCAGGGCAGTTTGAGTATTATAAAAGATGTAAATATATATTTTTCGTTTAAGATGATGAAATGCTGTCGGAATTTTGCATATTTAAAAATGCATCTTTGTACGTACTGTTATAAAATGCAATATTTTCGTAGTAAAATTATTTTATGAGTTATTACATATGTATGTATACTTTTCTCTATGAATAAACAATTGCAACTGCTGCAGTCAAGCTATGTAGACATTTATGAAAAAACACAAATGCGTACATACATATGTATGTAGTATATACAAAACGCGAAAGTTGGTACTATATACATATCAGAGTAGCGAAAAAATGCATTAATTTGTGTGCGAGAAGCAATTTTATAATCACCGCAAAGCTTGTTGAAATACAAAAATATGTACATACACAAGAATGATAGAATCCGCATCGTCAGTGTGACCAGATAAACATTTAGTTTAATGCCATAGCCTCAGAAATTTTGATCTGATTTCGTGGTTTTTTTTCTGACCTTTTTTACTTAAAATATTCATAATATAATTCGAATCGGAACTATGAAAATAAGTAACTAGGATTAATAAAAACTTTAATATTTCTAAAACTACTATATGCCGTTGAAATATTACAATAACAGTGCTAAGTACCTTTTCTTTGAGAAAATACTTTCTTAACTTTTTAAAAAATGTACATATTTACTAAGAAATTTGCTTTTCACTGTATTTTGCAATTTGATTTCTTCGTGTCATACTTGTGTACTCTGATGTAGAAAATATTAAAACTTTTGCATTTTTCTTATCCTAAACTGAACTCGTTTTTGCATATATTGAAATTATGTTGCCGTTATTGGTCTGATAGATGCTATTTTGTGTTTTGATGTGAATGATTTAAAAAGTTATTTACAGAAAATCGCTACAATTAAATTAAATAACTTTTTCTAACCTTTTTTAAAAACGAATTTAGCTTCGCTTTTTCGTCCATCTGGTCACACTGCACATCGTGATACATATAAGTATGTATGTATCTATATTACAGGTATAAGTACATACATATGTATATGTATAAGTATATACCATCGAGTACATATTAACATTTGTATGTGCAAATCAATAGGTATGTACAAAAGTTTTTTATTGTTGCAAAAGCAACATGTTTAGCTGCACTTTAACATGTCACGAAAATAAAAAAATTTAGAACATCAGCTTTTTTATAAAAAAAACCGTCCAGCGCGACCTATAAAATTTTTTTTTTTTTTTTTTTTAATACGGGTTTTTTATCACAAATAACCATAATTCGATGGCATTTCGCACACGATCTTCAAAAGTGACACAACTCGAAATTACACGTTCGTCAGAAAATGAGAAAAACTATTTCTTAGCAGATGCTAATCATATGGGCAAGGAAGACTTTATCTTAGGTTTTTTCAACAAAAAATAACAAAAATTTGCTCCAGATTTTGCTGAAATGTAAATAAAAGCTCTGTGTGCATTTTTAGTGCTTGATTTCAAAAATGCCAAATTTTGAGTTATTTCACTTTTGAAGATCGTGTGCGATTTGTTCCACATGGAGATATCCCTGTGGCTTACAATACTTTTATGACATAATCAAAGAATTATTGAATCCACTCTTGGATTATTATGAGGGAACTTGGATCGGTGAAGTTAATCGTCGTGGTGTTCGTAGGCTGCCTCGGTTTGATTACTTATTATAGAATTATTACGATTCCGTAAAAAACTTTGAGCCACGCACAAATAATGCTTGTGAGGGGTGGCACAATGCTTTTTCAGTTCGTGCACCAGCCAGTCATGTCTCCATCTGGAAACTTATAAACTTATTAAAAGCAGAACAGGGTACAACAGAGTTAAAAATTCATCAGCAAGAGGCCGGCCGTGAGTGTCCTAAAAAAAGAGGAAGTATGTGGACTATGAAGCTCGATTGGAGAGAGTAGTAATGAAGTACGACAAAGAGCTAGTTGTAGAGTTTTTGGAACATGTTGCTCGAAATGTTTATTTTTGAAAACACGATATAAATTTTGCCTATATGTATATATGTATGTGGAGCAATTACGAATGAAAAGTATATTTAATGACATTGTGCTGAAAATATAAATATATGACAATATAATCATATGTATAAATTTCTATCCGGATGAGTTTGTATTGGGACGATATTTATTGGGTTGAATTTACTGGGATGAGTTTGTATTGGGATGACGTTTTTTGGGTTACATTTTCCGGGATGAGTTGTTTTGGGATGAGTTCTCTGGGATGAATTTACCTAGAACACATGAAAACGAACTTCTTTCTGGCTAGGCGGCCTTCGGCTTAGGGATTATAACCCATACTAAGTAGAATTCTCATTTCTGTGTCGCCGGAAAAGGGGGCCGAAGTATTTTTGCGCAGAACTTCTTTCTGCGTAGGCGGCCTTCGGCCGCGCTTACGAATTATAATCCAGGCTAAGTAGAATTCTCCTTTCTGTGTTGCCGAAAAAGAGGGGTCGGCAGTAATTTTGCGCAAAACTTCTTTCTACGTAGGCAGAGGGCCGCGATTAGGGATTATAACCCTTACTAAGTAGAATTCTCCTTTTTGCGTTGCCGGAAAAGTATTTTTGGCGGAAGTATTTTTGCGCAGAAATTCTTTTTGCGTAGGCGCGCTTAAGGATTATAACCCTTACGAAGTAGAATTCTCCTTTCTGTGTTGCCGGAAAAGGGGGCGGAAGTACTTTTGTGCAGAACTTCTGTCTACGTAGGCAGAAGGCCGCCTTAGGGCCGCGATTATGGATTATAACCCTTACTAAGTAGAATTATCCCTTTCTGTGTTGCCGGAAGAGAGGGGCGGAAGTATGTTTGCGCAGAACTTCTCCTTTCTGTGTTGTCGGAAGAGGGGAGCGGAAATATTTGTAGAACTTCTTTCTCTGTAGGCGGCCTTCGGCCGCGCTTAGGAATTATAACCCTTACTAAGTAGAATCCTCCTTTCTGTGTTGCCGGAAAAGAAGGGCGGAAGTATTTTTGCGCAGAACTTCTTTTTACGTGCTAGCGGCAGTATTTGTAGAACTTCTTTCTCTGTAGGCGGCCTTAGGCCGCGCTAGTTATTATAACCCTTACTAAGTAGAAGTAATTTATGTTAGAAAAAACGAAATTATCCATATGCACACTTACATATAACAAAAATCTAAATAATGCATCCATGTACAATTTCGGTTGAAACCCGAAATAATGCATATGTGAAAAACGAAGTATTGCATACATACATGCACAGTTGCATATGGGCGATTCCACCGTCACGGGTGGGACATTTGTCAGAAAAAATTTTCTTTTTTGTTTAACTTTAAGTATAAAAAACTCAACAATTCTACATTTTGATAAAGCTACAGATAAAATACGAAAAAATTCCTTCTTACTTTTATATGAAAAATCTGAGTTATTTCTTCTGTCACGGGTGGGACAAAAAAAGGAACCTGCTTTTGGAACAGATATATTTTACGGAAACTCTGCGAATTTATTTCACTTTTCGGTGTGATCTTGAAGTCTTACAATAAAACTAAGAACCACAAATATAAAATAAGCAAAAACTACAACAAAAATGGTGGCTTTATTATAAAAAAAAATCCGAAAAGGGGCTTTTAGTGTGGTTTTTAGATTGGTTATTAAAAAATATAAGAAGACAAGTAGGGGTTCAATTCACTGAAATTTTATATTAGGATAGTGCCTTTTATATAGAAGAAAATGCCTAGCACCGTCAGCCAAAAAAATTATTAAAAATCAACACGATTTCCTTACATCTTGAAATTTTCACTTTTACCTACGTAAATTTAATGGGCTACGAAAATGCACACCTAGAATTTTTCTAAAAATTCTGAACAAAAAGTTTAATATTTTTGGGTGTAATTGTTAAAGTTTTTGAATTTTTATAATTTTTGTACGAAGTTTGAGATTTGGATTTATGTGGTTCTGGTTATGTGATGTGCTAGACTTTTATAAAAAAAACTATAAACATTAAATAACCAAAAGAAAAAAGCAAAACTGGTCAAAATGTTAATCAGTTCATTAGAAGGGTATATAAGTAATGACCGGGTCCGCGATTCCCCCGATTGAAAGCTATTCACTTTCACCGTTGAAAAGATGTACATATGTATACAAATATTTTAAACTTACCTTTTAGGTGCATAAATATCATTTTGCGCTTTTCAGCCAGCGTTTTCATTAGAAGTGGTTCACGTTTATCTTTCGGAATATTCATATCTTCAAGAATTTCCAGAAATTTCGAATCTATTTCGGAGGCGCTTAAGGCTCGAATTTTATTTTCAAGCTCTTGCAGGTCAATGACTTCATTATTATCTATTATATTTGATTTAACAGGCATGGTGGCATTACTACTATTGCTTTTCATCTTTTGGCGACTAAACCATCCTTCAAACCAACTATCCGCGGATCCAGTTTTCAACTTTTCTTGCTTTGACATGGTAGCTCTATAATTAGAAAATGTACACAACAACTTAACTTATGTTATGGATCAATGGAAATTATTTTCGTTTGAAATGGTCACAAGGTCAATTGACTTTTTAATCGTTTTGAATTTGACTTTGTGGTCATTTACGGCGCACATAAGGACAAAGTGAATAATTACGACGAGAAAAATAGAAAAGCCAAACGCTTTAAATCTTATGAGTAGTCCATTTGCAAAGTGCGCTATGTAAAATTTTTTCAATTTTTAGTATCTAAGTATCTAAGGTAGTTGCATGTCCACTAACAATACATCTTTCTTTATTCTGAAAAAATAGGATCAAATGTTAACAACTCTTGCAAAAGTCGCTATCATACTTATTTACAAATTTTCAAAAGTCTCCATCTTCTGAAAATCTTAGAAAACTACTTTAGCCGTATAGACTTTTAATGTTCTGTTATAAAGTTATTAGGCTCTTATTTATCCAAATTTTCAGGTAATAAAAAAAAGATTCAATTTAGATGTTACTTGTTGTCGTAGTTATTTTTTTGAAGTTATGGCTTATTATTATAAAATCCAATAACTCTGTCTTACCACACATATCTTTCTTAAAATACTCATTATAAACCAGTCCACAATGTAGCATACAAATTTTGACTTTTAACGCAGCGCAGTAGCTTTCGGACAAGCGCAAAATTGGCTTTTCTTTCGTTCGCCGAATTATTACTAATTTTTTTAAGTTATAAATTAACGTCGCTTGTCGTTTTATTCTTATTAATAAATAATTTTGCGATTTTTGTTAATAATATAGTTGTTTGTGCCATGATTATAATACATATTTTATAAAATACCTTTTTTATTTAACTTTTTTTACTGCTTAAGGAAAACCATTTTTTCCAACAACAACAGTATACAATGCTTGTAATTGTAGGTGCAAGTTAGCTGTGAAATTTTTTACTTTTATCAGAAGCTTTTGTGGAATTTGTCGTTTTTGAGTGTTTTTTATATCAGAAGTGCAGCTAATGATGCCAAAATCGTTAATTATGTGTCCTAACGGTAAATACAATTGGCAAAACAAGCTATGGAATACATTACACCGTGCGACAATCACCATAAGTTTTTAAAACACACGAAAAAATCAATATATTCACAAAACTAGGAGCCAAATATAGTATAACTGCATTTTTAATTTTTCTCTCTGACGTCAGGATTTTTTAAAGGACTTTGAAATTTCTGGGATATGATTGAATAAAAAAATGATTTAAAAGATTTGGTGCATTGTAAAGTAACAATATTGGTATCAGTTAAAAAGGAAAATTTTGTAGAATACAAAAAAAAATAATTTTTTGTTGCACCAGGACGAATATTGTTGAAAATGTCCTTTTAGAATCTTATCCTTGAATATCCTTGGAAATTTCCAATATTTATTTTTGAAAAAAATATATGTCAAGGACTAATACCACATCCTCGATTTTCGTCCTTCTACCATTAAGGTTTAGATAAAAAAAAATGTACACTTCTCCTTATAAGGTATTGATAGTTACAATATACATAAATGAAGGTACTGGAATCACTACACTGTACAGCACTCGGCTGGGTATTGGACCAAACCAACTTTTTTTTAAGAGATTGAGTCATAGGTAAAAAAGTAATTTCTCCGTTTTTCGAAGTTAGCCTCCGAAAATGAGATATGGGTCTTCGAAGTTCGAAATAGGATCTTTGGTAAAATATTATTTTTTATTATTATATGTAAATAAATAAAAAACTAAAAATACAGTCGCAGACCGCCTTTTGCTCTTATTTAAATGGTTTATAACTTTTTTTGCAAACTTATATTACAGGTGCTACAAGGGGACAAAGGTCGGGTCTTCGAAAAATTAAAAACCTTATACTTCAAACAATTTTGAACTGATTTTTAAAGTTGGTATCGTTTACGGTTGCCAGACGTACTGATTTTATCAGTACCGTACTGATTTTTCAACTTTCGTACTGATTTTATTCATACCTTCAATCAGTACGCTATTGTCCTGATTTTTTTAAATTTGTACTGATTTGTACTGATTTTTCAATTCTGAGCAATCAAATTTGTAATAGGGTTCTTCCCAGCTTGGTACGCGGTAACTCGGTGATCGGAAATTTTTGCCCATGTATTTTGTTTGTGTAATATTATTTGACACAAACAAAATACTTTAAGATTTGCTTAAGATTTTTACATATCGTTGCAACTTTCTTAAAATTTACTGTAAAAAGTAAGAAGAAAATAATTTAATTATAGTTGACTTGTTTTCAGTAATGTTTGATATGCGCAAGAAATTAATATAAAAGAGTAATCGTTTTATGGGCATATTGCGTGTCATTATCTACCAGAGGGCTGCCGTTTTTTGTCGAGTGTTGTTAGTTTTCTCGAAAATAACTTTCAGTTTAATAACAACAAATTTGAATAATTGAATGGCTTTGCCTACAACTTACAATTCTTTTTTCTCAATTTACTGACTAAATTTAGATACTCTTTTTGGCGAATTCTTAGTCTTTCAAAGTTTTTGCGCAGTTGAAAAAATAATTTAAGCCATGAGGAAATACGGATGCAGTCCTTAAATAGAGGTCTCTTTCCACAGTTTGAATAAATATGTAATTTTGTTTTTTCAATACCACGAAGAAACGAAGCACCTGAGAGGAACTAACTTAAATATAAAGTTTGCTTCCTGGCGAAAAGAGAGAAACCGACTTCTAATTGAAATTTAAGAAAGTGAACTTTAAATTAAAAGTAATATTAAAATATGTATAATGTTTAGAGTTCTTCGACTATTTAAACGCTGAAAGTGGAAATGATCTCATTATAGCTCTTAAAAAATTGCATGTACATAAAATAATTTATTGGCTCCTGTAATATTATAAAGGTATCTCGTACTACATGTTAATGTGTATACTCATATAAAAATTAATAACATTTTTATTTTTTATGAACAACATTTTATTTATAAACGGGTAAGGCTTCCTCAAATGGGCCCCGAATTTACCAAGATTAATATTTTTAAATAACATTCAGGCAGCGCCGAGTTTTATAGTCGAAAAGTACACTGTGTAAATTTTATTGCAAAATTCCAAATAGTTTTTTATCAACAATTGAAAATTTTTGCAGTGTTTTGGAAATTTTTATTTTTCTTTGAAAGTAAGTGTCCGAATGAACAAATTTTTTTGGGTGCAGATTTAAAAAACATTAAACTATACAATGAAATTATTTGCGTTAGAAATTTTTTTTTTGCTTTTCTTGGTAATAATAGTATAATCTTGGTAAATACGGGGCCCACTTGAGGAAGCCTTACCCATACCAAAATATTATTAAAAACAAGTACTCTGGCGTTTCAAAGTATTATCTGCTACTTACATTCATAATTCTGCTTGGAATAAAAGTGTACTGAAAAGTACTGATTTGTATAGCATGAAAAAGTCGAATGTACTGATTTCGCGCCAAAAAAATCTGGCAACCCTAGTATCGTTGTAAACCTGAGTAAACCCCCTTCTTCTCTTCTGATATGCATATTTGTATACTCTTTATGTAAAAATTTGAAAAAAAAAACATTTAAAACGAAAAAATACCTTTTTTCTATAAAAACAATATTTTAAACAAAACAGTTACTAATCGATTTTTAAAAAGTTGATATCGTTGTAAACGCAATCAAACCTTCTTTCTTCTGATATGCGTATTTGTATACTTGGTTTATAAAAATTTGAGAAACAACACTTAAAAGCAAAAACTACCTTTTTTTATAAAAAAAAATATTTTAAACAAAAAAAATTACAAACCGATTTTTAAAAAATTGGTATCGTTGCAAAGGATACCAGAAAATTTATACTTTCTTAATCCCAAAAATTTATATTTATATAAACAAAGAAAAAAAATTTAATTAAAAACACTTTCTCCCTCTATATAAACTCCTGCCCCCTAGGTGAAAGGCTGGCTACGCCCTTGTATACAAAAAAATTAAAGTATTTAAACCGTACATCTTACGGTCAGCTTGTTCTTTTAGAGCGCATATATGGTTCCAAAATAACGATTCCAGTATCTTCAATTATGTACATATATTGTAAATATCAATCCTTACTATCCTTACTAATATTATAAACCCGAAAGTGAGTTTGTTTGTTTGCTACGCTTTCACGCTTTAACTACTCAACCGATCATCATGAAATTTTGTACACTGCTGTCATTTAGCCCAACTTAAAATATAGGATAAGTTTACTCTCGATTAGACAAGGGGGCGTGGCACCTCCAATACAAACGGAATATTTCATACTGCATTTCTCAGGAAATGTTTTTGATAGATTTCTGGAACTTGGTATGGAGATATATAAAATCATTATCTACTCATGGATAAGAGCTGCCACCTTATAAAAAAATCAAATTCAACTGTAATTTAGGGAGTTATTTGTTTGAAATTTATTTTAAAAAATTGATGTCAAGAGGCTTAAAAAAGCAGTAGTTCGAATATATTTTGAAAAGGGTTGCCACCTGTTTGAAAAGTCAAATTTAAATTAATTATACGCAAGCTATCTCAAGAATTAAAATATGGTTGTCTAACGAAATATTGTTAAGAAACCTTTAGCTTAAAAGTTTTGAATAATATTTAAGTCTTTCGCGAGGGTTTCCATCTTTTTAAAAATTAAATTCAATTATTCCAAATTAAATATTACAGTAAAAGGCGCGCAATGGTTCTGGCGGTTGATTTATCGGTGGTGATTTGAGATTTACTCCTGCACAACTCAGCCCTGGTGTCTCGGAATGAAGCCACAATAAGAATTTAAACCACAATAATACTGGCAAACCACATCCATTGGGCCACTTGTAACACACAAGCATTCGATATACTCATTGGTGCAACAGTTCGATTTAATCTGACATCCACGGCACCTTTCCTAACTTGGCGATTATTCGTAATGACACCAGCGTCACTTGGCAGACTTTTGTGGTAATAGTATTGCCAATACATATTTTGAATATTAGTCAAAGTGGATCATAAATAAGATTTTTAGTAATAACTTAACTCCAGCGCCAACTTGCGGGTGAAATTGTGAAACTACGCCCAGGAGTACACAAAAAACTTCGCTTCGGATTTCACTCACCATTTTTCTCCATGACTATAAGATTGATTTCATATATTGCCGTACCAAGTTCCGGTATTCTACCATGAACACTTCCAGAGATATACAGTAAGAAAAAATCGGTTTGAATAGGAGGTGCCACGCTCTTTATTTATTTATTCGTTTTAATCTAGAAAAGTGTAACAATTCTTACAGATTACAAAGAAAGAAAATTAGAGAGCACTTAAGACTAATTCAATAATTCATTTAATAACATTTTAAAATAGTATTTTGTGTAAGAAAAGTCAAGACCATTAAGAGTTGAAAGCGAATTAAATTCTCTCAAAGTTCTCAGAATCGGAGCATTACAAGCATAATTTGTTTTGACCGTGCCCAACCAGAAAATATTATGATTCCGCGGATCCGCTGCGGAATATTGAAATTAATTTTTGCGAGTAGAGATGGGGAGTCGATCATCCCATTTATTAGATCATAAACGAAAGTGAGAGAGAGAATAGTCCTTCTACTTTCCAACGAATTTAGGTTAATGAGCATGCACCGACCTCTGTAAGATGGAATTGGCTCAGAAAATTTCAGAGAACGTAAAGCATAGCGGATAAAGACTTTTTGGACACGCTCGAGCCTACTAATATGACATGCACAATATGGTCTCCATATACTTAAAAGCAGCAAATTCTAGCTTAGAACGCACAAGGGAAGTATATAACACCTTTAGAGTATAGGGATCAGTAAAGTCTGAGCTGAAACGTCGAATAAAAGCTAGTACATCATACGACTTTGCAATAGTGTAGTTTAAGTGACTTTGAAAGGAGAATCTAGAGTCGAAACCGTTCAATAATTGTACTCGGATTGGATAACCTATACCCATCAATGTGATAGGAGGTAGGAATAGAAGAACGAGATTTAGAATAAGAGACATGAAAACACTTGCTTATATTTAATCTTAACTTATTTATTTTGCACCAAGCATCGACGTTATCTAAATCAGATTGAAGATTTACAGAGTCCGAATAACTCGCAATCGCTGAGTATACCTTTAAATCATCTGCATACAAAAGAAAGTTACCCAGTATACTTCCCTGGGGAACACCAGAGGATGCAATGAAAGAGGCTGATTACACACCATCAACATTAACAACACATTTCCGAGAGGAGAGATAGGATTTAAACCATTTTAAGGGTCGAATGAAATCCTAAAGCCCTCAATTTGGAAATTAAAATTGTGTGGCTAACCTTGTCAAATGCTTTTGAGAAGTCTGTATACACAGCATATACTTGAACACGGTTTTGAAAAGCAGACATACAACATTCAGAAAATACTGCAAGGTTAGAGACAGTTGGTCTACTTTTCATGAAACCATGCTGATCAACGTAGATTAGGCGATTAACTGAAAAATAAATTTTTTCTTTCACAATAAGTTCAAATAATTTTGAGACCGTGGATAGTTTAGAAATTGGTCTATAATTGGTAATGTTATTCTTATTGCCACTTTTAAATATTGGATTAATAGAAGTTACTTTCCAGGCATCTATGAAATCACCCCGTTCAAGTGATTTTTTGAACATTAAAAAAACTGGATAGGCAAGTGCATAGCAATTTTTAAAGATATACGAAGAAAGCCCATCTACATCAGCTTTTGTCCATGCTTGGAGTTGCCGTATTCCATCTTCAACATCAGCCAGCGTTAAGGTTAGCGGACCAAGATTGACTGGGGAATTTATATCGAGTTCAATCTCACAAGCCAAACCCGCATCAACTTCAAAACTAGAGCAGAAGAAATCTGCAAACAGATTCGCTGCTTCTAGAGAAGATTGTGCTTGAGTTTAGTTGTAGTAGACAACAGAAGGAATATTTGAACATGATTTCCTTGATTGATATATCGATATTTTTTCAGCCTATAACCATCTTGGGACGTCTGAAGCAGGTGTCCAAAATTTCAAAATAATCGGTTCGGACGTTCTCGAGCTTTGCGAACACATAAAAAACGTCTTTCAAAATATATATTTATATAGATTATATTATTTTGATTTTGAATATGAGTGTCAGACGAAAGAGGTTTAAAAAGGTTGCCAACCGCTTAAAAGGTTAAATTCAAACTATTCAATAATTTAAATGAATTAATACAATATAGGTATCAATCGAAATGATTTTTAATGGGCTTCATTTCAAAACTACAGGTAAGAGAAGGGCGTACTGCTCTACATCATGCTGTCATAGAAAATTGCGATAAATTAGTAGAACTTTTATTAGAGTATGGAGCAAACGTTAATATACAGGATGAAGATGGGTATACCGCTTTAGATTACGCTTTAAAGAACAATAATTACTTAGAAGAAGAATTGAAAGAACATGGAGCATCTGTTTAAAATCTCAAATTGAGTTCAGGGGATAAGTTAATTGAAAAAGTATGGCAAGTGAGAAATTTAGGAAAGTTTTTGTTTGAAAATAT
Source organism: Rhagoletis zephyria (assembly GCF_001687245.7). NCBI lineage: Eukaryota > Metazoa > Arthropoda > Insecta > Diptera > Tephritidae > Rhagoletis > Rhagoletis zephyria. The sequence continues at coordinate 42,421 of NW_016157684.1, read as the reverse complement.
TTTGAAGATGGTTAAACAAATTTGAAGCCTCCTGTTTTTTAATTGAGTTTTCTTGAAATAAATTTTACTCAATGTAGCACGTAGAAATCTCATACACTCAGCGAAGCGGGTGAGGGCGATCTAGTATCTTATAAAGAGAAGTGAACGGTGCAAATCTTATGCAGTTAACAAAATTCCCTTCGCACAGAATAGTATCTCTAGCCACACCAACTTTCCGCGAGTATTTGCCGCAGCATTTACATTCACTTATGAAGGAGAACGACAGCAGTGAACCTTCGCGAAGGCATCGCTGCCACTTATAGCTACATACGGTGACGAGCAAAACTGTAACATGTTATAACACTTTTTATTTCAGCCACCGCTATCTATCCAAGTTCTAACGACTTTCATACTTATGTTGTATATTCTTATTGGTACACCTATACTCCCTCTCTCTTAACGATTTGAAGTCAATCCAACAACAATAATACAACCAGCAGACAAAAATGTAAATTAAGGCAAATGTTACAGTTTTGCACTCACTCTCAGTTTTTCATTTTACAGTTATCTTTTCCTTAGTTGGAAGTCAGCTGACTTTTTCCTGTATTGTAATTTATTGACGAAGTGATCACTAGTAAATAATATAAGAATCAAAAACCATAAATGTAAATAATAGATTTACTGCGGAAAGGCGGGACCGCAGGAAAAGTGGCAAAAAATTGTGGAGTTTGCTACTTGAAAATGTTAAGACTGAGAAAAAATATAGCCTAAAGCATTCCCAAGGACAAAGGAAGGCTGTCAAAAAATATTACGGTCCGATAACTTGTGAACTTAGCAGCAAGTCGCGGGGAGCAGCCTCTATTTCAGAAGCGCTTAAGGTATTGAACTTTAATGCAAATCAGTAGAGAGCGAGACGAAGAGTTGCCAAATTGAGCGCAAAGGATCATAAAAGAAGAAAAAGGCAAATTTGATCAAAATACATGTGTGAGTGTGGCGGCATTTTGCTGCATCGCACGAAAACCGGACCGTTGCCTATTGGGATATGTTAAGTCTTTCAGAATGTAATAAAAAAAAACATTTTTAAGGTGCAATTGAAGGTTATTTGGTCTGACAAGACTAAATTAATCGCTTTCAATCAGATGGCCGGGAATGGTATTGGATCAAAGACCCAAATTAAGCCCATGCGTATTATGTAAGGTAAACTGTGAATATCAGTGGTCGATCAGTAATAGCTTGGGGTTGCATTTCAAAAATGTTCTTGGTCTGTTAGTCCGCATTACGCGTAAGGAACAGTATCTGTTCATATTTCAACAAAATTTGTAGGATGTAGTCGAAAAATGAGAGTTTCTGCTGAAAAATCACCCAAAACATACTGCATATGTTCGCAAAGACTGGATACAAAATAGAAAATTTGCTAATTTGAAATGACCTCCACAATCCGCGGACATAAATCTCATCGAGAATTTGCGAAAACAACTAAAAGTAAAGCTTAATAAGTATCCAAGTTCGTCCAATGGAGTACATGAGCTATGAAAGCAAACTAAGGATATATGGGAGGATATACCTCCAGAATTCTTACAGAGATGCAAATAAGGTATGTCAAATCGCATCCAGGAACTAAAAAAAGCAAAATGATACTGAACACTGTGTTAACAGCTCTTTTTTTCGTAAAAATTGTCAAAAAGTTATTAAAAATATATAAGTGCAAAACTGTAACATATGCCTTAATTTACAATTTTGTCTGCTGGTTTTATTATTGTTGTTGGTTGACTTCAATTCGTTATGAGAGAGGAAGTACAGGTGTACCAATAAGAATATAAAAGAAAAGTGTAAATGTCGTTAAAACATGGAAAGATAGCGATGGCTGAAGTAAAAAGTGTTACACCATGTTACAGTTTTGCCCGTCACTGTATATGAACGCACGCTGTTTGGTCCACCAATACATACGCGTACGAACAACAGCGGAAATTTTTTCAACCTAACCTTCGCGAACGCGAACTATCTGAACTGGTTTTATGCTTCTCGTTCGCGAAAGAGAATCAATGCAGAATATTTGATACGTTCACCTTCGCGTTCGCGTACGAAGTTGAGTGAATATGTCCGAACCAGTGATGCCAGACATTCTCTGTTAAATATCCCACGGAAATGGGCAAAAAATCCCTCAATTACCCACATCTTGAAAATTTATCCCACAAAATTCCCAACGAATTTAAACATATACATGTTTCAGTAGTAAAGAAGTAAAATTCATACAAAATAATAATAATAGTTTGGCGCTTACACATATGTGCTTTTCCTCCAATTTGTGGCGGTCCCCTTGATGTCACACAAAGGGGAGGGACCTACAGTTTTACGCCGACTCCGAATGGCGAGTATATTTTTATGAGAAGCTGTTTTTCATGGCAGGAATACACTCGGAGGTTTGCCATTGCCTGTCGAGGGCCGACAGCTGTTAAGAAAAAACCCCCTTTTCTGCATTTTTTTCACTCATTCATTTTTTCCCATTCATTTTTTTGCTCACTCACTAAGGGCCTAAAAGAATTTTTTGGTGACTTTAAAATTGAAGCACATTTATGTGCTATTTAACATTTCATCAGATAATTTGTTCCGCTTTTTACATAAAACACCAGTTACAACTGAAAAGATTCTTTCTTACTCAGCGCTTGAATTGGTTAACGTAAGAAAATTTTCGAAATTGTCCTTATACTTTATAACAATTATATACCATTTCACTCCACATCTCATCTTCAGAACGATTAATTACGTAAGAATGTCGAATATTCTTGAATTTTGATCAATTATGCAACAATAACTGCGTCAAAAGAAAATCCCTTATTTATATGAAGTGTCCCTTTTTTCCCTTTTAATAATTTTTGATGCAAAATATCCCTCAAATAGGGAAATTACCCACAATCTGGCATCACTGGTCCGAACCCTGCTTATTTGTACAATTATGTTATGAATAGGTGAAGGAAATATCAGAATATAGCAGAACCCTGCAAATAAGAATTGACGGTTTAAAAAATTTTGCAATTTTGCAATTTTTATATTAGCTAGAGTTATACAAAAAAATTCCAACTTCTCTTTAATAGTTCCAAAATGAACAAATAGCAAATGTAGAAATATCAAGAACTCGTTCCCCGTTTCCCCGTTCATTAAATAGAACATCTTCGTCTTAAGGCGCATACTGGGATGAATCGAGAATCTAGGACGACAAATATATTTACTTCATATGTATTTGACTGGTTTCAATGAAAGTGGATACTCAAATATTCTCAAAATTCAAAATGGCGCAAAATTTTACTCATATGCCATCTTTCCTGTCCATATTTTATGCAAAAAAAAATATTGCGTTTTTTATTTGCCTATTCTCCACAAATGAAAGACTTTGGGATTATAAAAAGATCACTACAATTTTGAGTGTGAGTCACTATAGTTGTATGTATATTCGTTTTTACCTGAATAGTCAGTAAATTTGTACTCAGTGGAAAAAAATATATAATGTGGCGAATATTGCGGCAACGCAAAGCGAACAACAAGAAAACGGTAGAATGTTCGAAGAAAGAGGTAGAATATTAGACAGCAACAAACGTCAAGTGGACGAATACTGCGAACAGTATTGTGCCTATTCTCCACAAATGAAAAACTTTGCGAATATTATAAAAAGATCACTACAATTTTGAGTGTGAGTCACTATAGTTGTATGTATATTCGTTTTTACCTGAATAGTCAGTAAATTTGTGCTCAGTGGAAAAAAATATATAATGTGGCGAATATTGCGGCAACGTGAAGCGAACAACAAGAAAACGGCAGAATGTTCGAAGAAAGAGGTAGAATATTAGACAGCAACAAACGTCAAGTGGACGAATGCTGCGAACAGCGAGAGAATGTTGGATAGATGTCAGAACGTTCTATAGTTGTCATTAGTGCGAAGCAGTGCGGGTATATAAACGCGTTGCTATAGCGCACACGAACTTCAGTTGCGAATCAGTAAGCTACAAGTTCAGTTGTAAAGCAGAGTTCAATTGTGTTGACAAGTTTTGTTAAGCGTTGTGATTGCTTTAAGGAGTATTGTAAAGTGTTGTTATTGCATTAGTGAGGATTGTAAAGTGGTTGTTGTACAATAAAGTTAATTGTACTGTAATTTGGAAATTCTTAAGCGTTTATTTAACTGTCCAGAGATACGAACCCAGAGAAATCCTTAAGTATTCGAAGATAATCGTAACAATTGGTGTCAGAATTGGAATTGTTAAATAAATTTCATAGGAGAAAACCCTGAAAAGGGGTAATATTCAAGAGAGAAAGCTCAAGGAACTCAAACAGGAGTTGAAAAAGCGAAATTTATCAACCTCCAGAAGGAAAGTGGAGTTACTATCACGGCTGTGTGGACATTGACGTTGATAAATACGACTTCCATCGTGAGGACGACGAGGCATCCACGAAGGACGAACAGAAGGAAGATGCTGCTTGTTCATCGAAGGATGACATTTCTACGAAGGTTGAAGAAAAGAGACAGATCAGGAACTTTTGATTTTGGTGATTATGCATAGTTTCGTAGGTATATAGTCAAAATCGCTGTATATGTTGAGTATTTTACAGAAGAAATATATCATAATAAGAGTTACTGTAGTGTTTTATCCGATCTGAAATAATACCCGCTGTAATCCCAAAACTAGCTAAAACATCAGTGATTATGGATTATTCAAATTTAACTAAGTTTTCCTGTTTTTCCGTGTAACTTTTGATATTTGAAAATGACGTTAAAGTAATATATTCTATATAACATACTCTTGAAAATTACACCAGAGCTGATTGTGTGCCTCTAATAGAACCAGAGTTATGAGTATTCGAAATTTAGCATCTGAAAGGAAGCTCAATAAAAAAAATCTATTTTTCCGCTGGCACACTTATTTATCGATAGATAGTTGTATGATGTGTTCATAAATCGCTAAGGGTACAAAGTTTGAAGCTAGTTATCAAGGCGAACGTTTTCAAATTTTAATCAATTACGCAGGACCACAAAAAAAATCGATGAAAGGTTAATAAAACCAGACCAGGCGTTTTATATGTTTTTGGGGTCGCTGAACACGAATCTGCAGTCAATTTTTCTCCATCACGTCAGGATTTGATTCTAATCTCAAAACAAAACACATTGCGAAACTCAATGAACTCCTCCAAAAGGCCTTCTAAAGTTCGTCCTATAAAAGCCCATCTGGTAGGCCTTCTATGGGTAGCGAAAGAAGAAGCCCTTCAATTGATGGCAGTCCTTACAAAAAAGAAAGGAATGCAGAGTGGAAGGCCTCTTGACTCTCAGGAAGGCCTTTGGGAAGGGCTTTTAACTCCTGAAATTATGTACTGGGTTATAAAATATATATAATATACTTACATATATATATAATATACTTATATATATATAATATATTTATATATAAATATAAAATATTTAATGCAGCCATGCACGACGAACATTTTGGCGAGCAAGTTCACAACTCGCATTCGTCTTTTTAATGTTTTTCTGTAGTCCCGCGAATCCGCGGATCCCGCATGTGTAATCCCTCATTTCTGATCCTACAAAAATGGCGCGGGATCCCGCGTTTCCGGGATTGGATTCCCTAGTTGCAATCTTTTGTGACCCACTTTCCACAACTCGTTAATTGTCTGACATCAGCTAAGCCAAAAACTGGGTTGATGAACTAACTCGAAAATATAAATCAGTTAGCATGAAGAAACCAGTTGAATTATATGAAAAGGCCGAACTCTAATGGAAGCTTTTGTTGAAAAGCGAGCTCATCAGGATATTTGGCAATGCTTTGAGGAAATCGCCAACGGCTCTGATACCGCTTACAGTTTTTGTAGTGATGTGGATAGTCAATAATTTCAAATTTTGTTTACACTGGCAATCAAGTATCTATGCGAACTCAGAAAGATTGTTGAGTGTATTGGGTGTTGAAAATAGAAATACGTTGTTGACCGAAAATTCGGAAATAATGAAAAATATAAAAAAATTAAACTTTAATTACTAATTAAGTACTATTAAATTTTGATTATAAAAAGAAATGTTTGAACTAGATTTTTAAATTGAGTCGAAGTCGAAAATCCGGAAATCCGGCCGGATTTCAGCCTGAAAAACGGCCGGGTAAGCCAGGTTTCAGATATCTACCAGATACCCCGCACATCCCTACTAATAAAGTAAAAAAAGTGATAAATAATTTAAATATATACGTTTCTTAACATCCCCGCCAAGTTTCGTTAGAAAATTCACGATAGTTTTGCTAAAACATCCAAAAGGCGAAATAATGAAAATCCAACCCATTATATTTATGGACTATGTTAATGAGATTTTTTTTTTGGAAAAATCCCAGAAAAACGTTTTTTTTTTTTTAAATATATATCTATTATTATCGTCTCTTTTTCCAATATCAAACGAAATATGTTTCAAATACCTTTCCAACGTAGTGCTTAATTTTTCAAACGTGTTAACATACATATTAATATTTTATAACACTGTAATGGCACCACACGCGACAACAGCTTATATGGCAACACTTATGTTGCCCAAAATAATAAAATTCCATCGCGTGTGTTGTCTGTCAACAATGCCGAGCTTACGATCCACATTCGTTTTTAGAAGGTGTATCGTAGGCTGGCTTCAAGGAAGCCATTCATTCGCTACTCGACTTCAAATTTGAGAGGTTGTCCGGTAAAATTATAAATTGAATAAAAATTAAAAATTAAAAAAATAAAAGTACATTTTTAAAAACCGAAAGTAGTGTGCGGGTGCGTTTATTTGAAAACGACCAAAAATAGAAGAGCGGCCGTGCAGATTTTGGCAGCCTGCCAAGCATCGAGCAGACGCAGCGTGGGAGTGTCCAGCAACACCAGCAAGGAGCAGTGTGCAGTGTTCTTTTGCATGCACCAGTACGTGGGTGAGTTCGTTGAGTAAATTGTGAGTTTGGGTGCTACGCCCAAGCGCTTTCGTACCGGGCGATATCCGAAATTTCATCTTTAACCCTCGATATCTTATATTTCCGCAATAGAAAATTGGTACACGTGTGCTCAGGGGTTGGATTCTGTAACTGTGAGAAAATGTAGTGTACACCGATTGCAAAACTCACAACCAGCGTTGGCACCACAGTATATACAGTAATAAGCCTTTTTGAGCACTCCTCGGGGGTAAAATCTGATCAGGGTTGATAATGAGAACGAGCGTGAAATTTGTTGATTCAGAGTTGTATATAAAATTACTGTGGTACGAAAGGGAGCAACAACCGTGCTATGGCAAGTGGCACAAGACATGACAGTATAATAGTGACCAAAATTAATTACAAAAGTATAAAAAATGCAAATTATTCTCTATTACTATAGATACTAATACAGATCATCATTGTTTAGTGTTTAACTGGTTATATTACACCGTAAATGATAATGAACTGTTAAATGCTGAAAACCAAATTCACGTAAAAATGCACATTCTTTGACGTGTCTCCGAGTAGTGAATTTCTGTTTTTCTTAGAAATTGCAAGAGCAGGTAATTTTGTAAACAAACACTTTTCTTAAAATTTTAACAGATAATTGCAATTTATTCTAATATTCAGATATCCAGCTTGTAGCCAGAGACAGTGGCATGTGAGGCTCACTTAAACCTACTCATCATGTTGGAGCAGTTCCGGGTAATGGACCATTGAATGTGCTGGCTGAAGTTATGACCACCACGCATGTCCTGAATTTATACGGTAGCAATTCATAGCTATTATTATTGTATGTGTTTATATTTCATATTTGTGACAGTCTATACTTTGATCAAATCGATTTAAGTATTTTTGAGGAGCTCCGGGTAATGGTCACTCAAACTTGGGCGTGCTTAATGAGCTGTCTGGGCGGATGCGCTGGCAGGAATTGGAGTCCCTATTACTATACAAACCCGTTTTTTTTTAATAAAGACTTAAATATATTCGGAATTATAGAATTTTACTTTTCTAGTTTATAGAAACACAAGCGTTAATTATGTACTTAACTATTGATATTATTCTTAAATAAGCATTGAGCATAAGTCCTAGCAAACGTCAAGCTGTGAGGTTGTACTTTATTGTGCTCTGATTTTGGCTTTCTACTTACTAAGTTCATTGTGCTAATTCTGTGTTAAAGTAGTGATAAAAAGTGCTTATGAGCATCAGAGTGTGAAATAATTGAAGCTAAGTGAAAGTCATTGGTTTTATATTAAAGTGAATTTAATTAAATTTCTCTAGCATACATTCTAATTTTGCCGAGCTATCATTGTTGTTGTATCCTTTGTAGTTAACTGAATTCATTTTGTTTTTGCACATTTGTTCTACTCTTTTTGTTTACTTCTTCTAGTAATTCTTGTCACAGCTGTTTGCGTTGCGTTTATTAAGTGTCAAATTACAGTGATACTCAAACTGTTCGCTACATTTACATAAAGCTATTTACATCAGCTTT
>NW_016157684.1:31467-33940 GCF_001687245.7 Rhagoletis zephyria | reverse complement strand
GATCTTGATACTTGCCAAATTAAAAGCGATTCTGAACGCTACTTATCGTGCTGGCTGTGTGATGGTATTTACCATCTGAAATGTGCTGGTTTGACGGGAAGAATTCTGGACGCTATTAATGATGGCAAGGGCCTTCGCTGGTCTTGCGTAAAGTGCAGGTCAACCGAAGTTGATCTTTTCAAGCTATTTAGGCAAACCAGAAATGGTTTTACAGAAATAGGAAGAGAATTGTCAGAAAAATTTAAGCATTATGAAAATATGTTTAAATCATTCAAATGCGTAGATACCTTGCAATCTGTTAAGGATATCCGTGTCTAAACGTAAACGTCTTCATAGTCCATCTAAGAAAATTGCTGCCGTTGCACGTCAGAATAATCTTCCGACGGACTTAGTTAATTTATCTTCTCCGTGTCCTCCAGCATCAGAATCCGNCTATCATTGTTGTTGTATCCTTTGTAGTTAACTGAATTCATTTTGTTTTTGCACATTTGTTCTACTTTTTTTGTTTACTTCTTCTAGTAATTCCTGTCACAGCTGTTTGCGTTGCGTTTATTAAGTGTCATAATTACAGTGATACTCAAACTGTTCGCTACATTTATTTAAAGCTATTTACATCAGCTCCTTAATTGTTATAATTTATTTTGTTTGTCTTTTATTAACGAGTGTATTACATAAATCTTTCAATATGAAGTGTGATCTTGATACTTGCCAAATTAAAAGCGATTCTGAACGCTACTTATCGTGCTGGCTGTGTGATGGTATTTACCATCTGAAATGTGCTGGTTTGACGGGAAGAATTCTGGACGCTATTAATGATGGCAAGGGCCTTCGCTGGTCTTGCGTAAAGTGCAGGTCAACCGAAGTTGATCTTTTCAAGCTATTTAGGCAAACCAGAAATGGTTTTACAGAAATAGGAAGAGAATTGTCAGAAAAATTTAAGCATTATGAAAATATGTTTAAATCATTCAAATGCGTAGATACCTTGCAATCTGTTAAGGATATCCGTGTCTAAACGTAAACGTCTTCATAGTCCATCTAAGAAAATTGCTGCCGTTGCACGTCAGAATAATCTTCCGACGGACTTAGTTAATTTATCTTCTCCGTGTCCTCCAGCATCAGAATCCGCAGCCTCAAAAGACCGTGTAACGAAATCTGCTTCGGATAATAAAGAGCCTGAGGTATCTTCCCCTTCCCCCATTGAAGGGGTGGCACCATCTTCAAAGCCTCCACCGCCTTCCCTATCCTCAACTACTAACGCAGTAACTCAACCCCATCCGCCGGTACTCCAGTCTGATACGAGGTTGTGGTTCCTCCAAAGAAGTCAATCTTTGTTTCTAGATTTTCGAGAGACACTACCGAAGACGATATAAAGCTTTATATCTCATCAAAAATTACAACTGTCGACTTAAGCAACAGAAAATGNGTTTCTAGATTTTCTAGAGACACTACCGAAGACGATATAAAGCTTTACTTCTCATCAAAAATTAGAACTGTCGACTTAAGCATCAGAAAATTTAATTTTAATTACGAAAGAAATATTGCTTCATTTAAAATTGACGTAAATTTAGATAATTTTAATGCGCTGCTTAGTAGTTCTTTTTGGCCCCCCGGAGCTTTCGTTCGTGAATTCGAATATAGGCCCAAAAAAGTAAATAACTTAGCGAATATTAAATACTAAATTAACGAAGTTATACTTTAAAGGCCTTGAATGTAATTATAATATTCTTTCTTTTACTGAAACTTGGCTGAAACCTCACATTTTCAATTCAGAGATTCTCCCAAATAATTATCATATCTATAGACAATAGATAGGGAGGACAGAATCGGCGGTGGCGTATTCTTCGCTGTAGACTCTTCAATACCATCTGAAGAAGGTAGTCTTCCACCCATTGATTCAGTAGAGTTCAAATGCATTCGTGTACAGCCTGGAAAAGGGTCTATTTACTTAGCTCTATGCTATATACCTCCCCGATCTGACACATTGGTGTATTCACGACTCATCTCTTTACTGAAATCAGTTAATTTACTGACTAAACCCTCTGATTCAATGATTGTGTTGGGTGATTTTAATTTACCAAGCATATCATGAAACATCATTGACAATGATATCATACCTTTCGCGTCTAGTGCGTGCAACAACGTATTTTTAGAGGAGATGGCTGAACTCTGCCTAACTCAGGTTAATGTACTTCACAATAAGTTTGGTAAAGTATTAGATCTTGTTTATGTTGATGACGCATCTAAGTCCGTTGTAAATAAGTGTGATCCACTAGTTTTGCCCGAAGATGTCTACCACCCTGCTATGGAGGTATCTTACGAAGTTATAAGTGATGGTCAAAATTGCAGTACCCAAGCATACGAACCAAATATTCGCTTTGATTTTTCGAAAGCCAACTTTCAAATGCCTGCATTTAAAGAAAATATTGAACAAAGCGTTGCACTTTTTAACTTTACTTTACATAAATTATTTGAA
>NW_016157684.1:21658-30434 GCF_001687245.7 Rhagoletis zephyria | reverse complement strand
GGTGAAGAATGTGTGGTACACGTTATCTTCGACGTTTCCACAGTAGGGACAGAACGGTGAGTCCACCCTTCTCATTCTATGAAGATATTCTCGGAAGTAACCATGACCGGTGAGGAATTGCGTCAGGTAGAAATCGACTTCCCCATGTGGTCTGTTCAGCCATGTTTGAAGGTCGGCTATCAGGGGGTGTGTCCATCGACCTTTTGTGCTCGCGTTCCAGTTTTGTTGCCACTGCTGGATCAGTTGCTCGCGCGCCCTTGCCGCGGCAGCTGCTCGACCTATCTCGGCACTGAGATTGTAAATCTCTTTTCGCTCGTAAGCAAGTAGCTCAATTGGCATGACGCCAGAAATAACCAGAACCGCGTCCGCGGACACTGTACGGTATGCAGAAGCAATGCGTAGTGCCCCTCTGCGCTGTACCGAAGACATTTGAATCTGGTATTTTTTGACTTTCAATGCGTCAGCCCATATTTCTGCCCCGTACAGGAGCACCGATTGGACCGCTGTCATCAGAAGCTTCCTGCGGCATGGCTTCGGGCCGCCCACGTTCGCCATCAGCCGGCTTAGAGCCGCCGTGCTCTGCGCAGCTTTTTCACATACTCCATGGATGTGTTCCCAGAATGTGAGTTTGCTGTCAAGCTTCACCCCTAGGTATTTTGTAGACCTAGAAGTCGTCACGGGTTGAGGTCCGACCATTATATTTATAATTGTTGGGATCCGTTTCCTGGTGAGGAGCACGATCTCCGTTTTGGCTGTAGCCAATTGCAGACCGTGATCGCTCATCCATCCACTGACGTTGCGCATGACCTGGTTTAGCTTGAGCTGTGCTAGCTGGACATTTCTTGCTGTTATGACGGCTGCCACGTCGTCCGCGAAGGCGACAAGGAAGGCGCTCTCCGGCATTTCCGTGCGCAACAGACTGTCATACGTGGCGTTCCAGAGGTCCGGGCCAAGTACAGACCCCTGTGCCGCTCCGCCGGTTAGCCGGACCCCNTTATTATTATTATTATTATTATTATTATTATTATTATTATTATTATTATTATTATTATTATTATTATTATTATTATTATTATTATTATTATTATTATTATTATTATTATTATTATTATTATACTGCACCTACATTTTGTTCATAAATAACACATTATTACACATATTTTATCCTCGAAAAGAACGTTTTCTAATCATGAGGCGAAATTCCCCACAATTAGTGTTGCCGTGAGCGCAAAACGAAAAGGCTGCACACAACCGAAAAGGACTCCTCGGTGACCAACTGGTGAAAACTGCGAAAAGGTTTATTACTATACTAGCAGACCCGGCGAACTACGTCCCGCCCAAAATTAATTGTTTTCAATTGAAACATTTTGGTCCAACATTTTCACCAACAATTCACCTTCATGATTTTCAATGATGCAATTATCTTCTAATATTGTGGTTTGGTTGTTGCCAGAACATTTCATTGCCGTCTTAAATAACCTAGCAAGTGTATATGCATACAAAGATACGTAATAATTTCCGTGCGTTTGAAAGGCGCCACGCCCCCTTTTCAAATAGCCCCAATTTTCTCTAAGAGTATGGGATTGATTTCATATATCTTCATACCATGCTCGAGTACTCTACCATAAACACTTCCGGAGATATGCAGTATGAAAAATTCGGTTTTTATGGGAGGTGCCACGCCCCTTTTTCCAATAGCTCCAATTTTCCTTCATGACCATGTGATTGACTGCATTTCCAGAGATATGCAGTACGAAAAATTCGGTTTGTATGATAGGTATCACGCCCCTTTTCCAATAACCGCAATTTTTCTCCATGAGTATGCGACTGCTTTCATATATCTACATACCCTGTTCGAGTGCTCTACCAGGAACACTTCCAGAGATATCCAGTATGAAAAATTCGATTTGCATGGGAGGTCCCACGCCCCCTTTTCCAATAACCGCAATTTTTCTCCATGAGTATGCGATTGCTTTCATATATCTCCATACCATGTTCGAGTACTCTACCATGAACACTTTCAGTAATATGCAGTATGAAAAATTCGGTTTGTATGTGAGGTGCCTCGCCCCCTTTTCCAGTAACCACAATTTTTCTTCATGAGTATGCGACTGTTTTCATATATCTCCATGCCATGTTCGAGTGCTCTACCATGAATACTTCCAGAGATATGCAGTATGAAAAATTCGGTTTGTATGGGAGGTGCCACGCCCCCTTTTCCAATAACCACAATTTTGCTGAATGAGTATGCGAGTGTTTTCATAATCGAGAGATCATGTTTGAGAGTACTCTACCATAAACTCTTCCAGAGATATGCAATATGAAAGAGGTATGAAATATACTTTACATCCGATTCTTATACCTACCATATATACACACAAAATTTCATAAAGATCGGCCGAGCCGTTTAAGAGGAGTTCGTGACCGTGACACGAGATTTTAATATATTAGATATGGGCAAATCTAAAAAAAAAGGGTAACCTTTGTGGTATTTAGCTTTATTTTCATTGCTGTAAACTATATCAAGCTAGTTGCTTGTAGATATAATTCATTTACGCATACTTGAAGCCTCAAACAAATTTTGAATGCATTTGTTGCATAACTTTTGAGTTATAGATGTTTTCATTAAAAAAAATTAAAAACAAGTGAATTTTTCGGGAAAAATTAATTATGTAATAACTTTTGAAGCACACCTTATACTGGTTTGAAATTTTATGGGCAATTAGTACTTATGTGTACACTTATTTGTAGTAGGTAACTAAAGTGTGTCCTAAAAAATAACAAGTAACTAAAAGTTTATAACTCTACTTTTCACAATTTTCAAAACTTTCGATTTATCGCGTATAGTTTTTGAAAACTTTAATTTTAAAAACTTTTTAAGTATGTATTGTATTCTACCAACAATTGCGAATAATTTGATTTCTTAGCAAGAGGTATGCTTTCAGAATAAACCAACTTTTAAAGACAAAATATTCTGCGACCTTGGGCGTAATTTTTATTCCAAAAACATATTAATTGAAGGCACATTGGGAAAATACGTCGAATCGATCTAAATGTCTTTATAACTACTAGCGCTTATAACGTTACATATACCTGTAAAATTCTTCAAAATAAATATTCTATAGAAGTGTGTAAAAACCCTGATTTACTACCGTTAATGATGCTCCTTCTTGTAGTCAGATTATTTCGAGCAGTTGCTCTTAATTGGAGCGTTTTAAATTTAATGGCGTCCCCAGTTTTGCCCCATTTGCTCCACTTTTCGAGATAGCGGTACTTAAAACTTTGCTTGAATTTTAACTATTTTATAAAAGAACTCCCTCAGTTTTGAATATTGTGTTCACTACATCTTAAAATCATCGAAATCGGTTCACTATAACATCTTACTCCCAGCGTTATAACTCCTCCAATTAAGCTGGTTTAGTATAGGTTCAATATAATATATCCCTGCAGCAAAATTTAGGGACAGTCTGGCAAAGCGCTAGTTCCGCCCTACAAATTTCAGAACTGTCTCTGAACTACTGCAAAAGGGATGCAGAGCTGGACGGTTGAAAGTCATATGTTGCTAGTTGCGCTGTCATCAATGTTACTCATCCTGGTCATGTGAAAGCTGACAAAAGATGCACAAATGTAATATACTATATTTTTTAGATTTTCTTAGACCCTAAAACTAATAACAAACTGTTTTCGTTTATTTAATACGTAATTATCTACATAGTTTATGGGGCACCTGCTAAAATATTTCCAAAAAAGTCGTTATTGGTAACATTAATGTCATTTTTAACCGACTTCCAAAAAAGGAGGAGGTTATCAGTTCGTCGGAATAGTTTTTTTGTGTATGTTACCGCATAACTTTGGACCACGTCAACCGATTTCGAAAATTCTTTTTGCATCGGAAAGGTAGTGTCTCAGAGGTGGTCCCATACTAATCAGATTTAGATCCAATCATTGGATCATGAGATATATATATATATTTGTTTTTTAAGTCGGTTTTTTTTTGCTAAAAAATACTTGTTATACATACATATCTACGTACGTATAAAATTTAATGCAAAATATAAAATTTAGTTAAGCTACACTTAACAGCAAAGGTCTGCTTACACCATTTCTTTTTTTAAATATTCACAATATATTTAGAATTAAAATTTGTTTGTTATTATTTTATAAAAAAAAATATCCTGCTTAAAACAAAATCATATAATCGTGTTTTAAAACTTTCTACAAAACAAAGTTAAATTTGAAGATTTTTCTTAAAAATGTTTGCCCTTTTAATCAGATTTAAAAAAAATAAACAAAAGTGGTAAACAATCTCACTTTGAAATGGGGGTGCTATTGATATGAACGATACTGAACATACGTAAATATATATCTGAGCACCCGAAATGTGTAGTTATGCAGTGATTTTTTTCCCCAAGGTTTTGCATTTTAAATATTTTTCGTTCAGTTTTTATTTAAGTACTATAAGTCATACTCCATAAACCATTTAAATTCAAATTCCTAACTGTGCTGCAAATTTGATAGAACTCTACAAACTGTCTTCAAATTTTAAACTTTTCAATCAGAGATTTTTTTTTATAAATATTTCGATTATTCTGTTTTGTAGCCCATCAAATTTTAGTGTAGTAAAGTGTAATCTTGCATCTTAAACGAAAATATTTAAATAGGAAAATACCTTCAAGAGCGTGCGTAAAAAGAGTTATATAAAATCAGCGCGATTAATTATACTAAAATGTAATGGGCAGGGTACGGATTTTATGGAAATTGCCTTTTTTTCTGCTAAAGAGATAGAGTATATTCGATTAAGAATGTCCACGATTTAGCTTTCCCTGATTCCATATATACACATTTGATGTTGCCTTTTTTTGCCTTTTTTAAGATATTTGCCTTTTATTGCCTTTTCTACCTTTAAAAAAGTGATTATAGCATTTACAATTTTTTTTTAAAGATTAAAAAATATACACATGCCCATGCGGCTTATAGAAGCGCAGGGACCTCTTGCCAAATTGGTGTTGGAAAAATTCAAAGCCGTTTTCTCAGCTAACGTAGGCTTGGAGACAATAAGGGGTGTGGATCAAATTGTAAAGGGCGAGGAAAACGCCCTTATTCCTGATAATGTGAACATTTCAAACGTTCAATATTTCAATTGGGCTCCACTTGTATCAACTTACGTCGAGCGGACATTTAGTACATTTAAGGCTTTTCTTCGCGAGAATCGAATGAAAATGCTGTCAGAAAACTTCAAAATGCATCTTGTGGTTCAATGTTACTACAACTATACAGGTTAAAGCTTTATGAGTTAGAAACTCGAAAGGATAAAATAGTCAAAGATTCAAAGTACAAATTTTTCATAAAATGAAACTAGTTCATAGTTTTTCTCTTTTTACTTGTAATATAAACATTTCTAAAATAAATGTATTTTTTGATTGTTCTTCGTATTTTCTGTCTTTTTTTAGTGCCTTATTTTGCTTTTTTTGCAATACCTAGTGCCTTTTCCTGCCTTTTTTATTTTGCCTTTGTTATAGGTTTTTAGGTCCTAAAAATCCGTTCCCTGGTAATGGGCTATAGAACTGCATACTTATAAACTCTGATTTAAAATATTGAAGTTTTTATAACAGTTTCTAGAATTCTACTAAATTTCCAACACAGTTAGGAACGTGAACTTATTTGTTTATGTTATAATACTTATGAGCCATACTTAAATATAAAATTTACGAAAAACATTTAGCATTGTGAATATTTAAATTTGATGCCGGGGAGTCTATGTATTATATTTCAATACATTTAATACAATTCAATGCTGAGTTATCACAAATAAGCATTCAATATATCGCAGTTTTTCTCATTTTTTTACACGATTTAGTTCAGATTTTTAATTATTTTTAAATATCCTAGAAATACCCATTATACGTGACAAATATAAATTATTTTTAAGAATAACGGTTTTAGAAAATGAAGGAATAATTGACACTTTATGTTCCTAATTTTAAAGCACAGTTTGCCTTAAAAAGTAAATTAATGCAAATCAGATAGCTCTTTAACATAAAATGAAGTACTTTTTATTTAAAAAATTGTATGCGTGCTTATTTAAAGAAAAGGCTCTATACTATACTTCTTAGAACCAACTCAAAACTAACCACATTTTTTCTAGCTCGGAGCTGATCCTTTTTGAACTATCTAGGAACGGTTGTTATAGGAAATGCCTTAGAACCATCTAAGCCAGAGTCAGCTCAGAACAAGTTCAAAAGTTCTGCAGAGGGCGACAATTGTCACTTCGTAGGACATCGCCATGTTAAAAAAGACAGTTAAAAGCATTGAGTTGGGATAGATGAAGAACCAGTGCCGTCCCTTTTTAGGCTAGCTCAGCGCAAGTTCTGAACCAGTTTGATTTTCTGCAGGGATAGCTCGCATACAATTTAGTATTCAGATATGAAGTTAGAGTTATAGCGCTAAAACACATATCTGAGTAATCAGCTGTATGGAAGCTATATGTTAAAGTGAACCTATTTTGATAATTTAAGGAATTATTAAGGTAATATTAAAAAACGTTACGTGCAAAATTTTAGTAAAATAACTTCAAAACTGAGGGAGTTATTTACAAAATAGTTAAAATTTAATTAAATTGTCAAGTACCGTTTTCTCGAAAACCGGAGCCAATCTAGTAGAACGGCGGATGCCATTCAATTTCGAACGTCCCAATTAACTGAGCTCAACTTTCAAAATCTTTGCTCAAAATTTACAACTTGCACAGCGTAATTTGAAGCTTGTTCTTTTGTTTTCTATTTCAGCGATCTAAATGTTTATTCCTCGTCTAACTTTTGAAGCACTTGATGTAAATGAATTACACTTATATTTATCGATTTATTAAGAGACTAGCAGACCCGGCGAACTTCGTATCGCCCAAGATTAGATTTTTAATTTAAACATTTTGGTCCAACAGTTTCTCCAACAATCCACATTTACGATTTGTACTGGCACATTCATCGGCTAAGACTATCGTTTGGCAATTTAAGTAAAAAAAAATTTTTTTTCTGTCAGGTTCTATATTAAATTCAATTAAAAAAATAAATTTTCATTAAATGGCTTTCATGAAACTGGTATTTCGGTATTTCGACAGGTGGTGATTTGAGATTTACCACTGCACAACTCAACCCTGGTTTCTTCGAATGAAGCTTCAACGCAGAATCATATGGGCAAAACCCATCCATTGGGCCAATCGTAACACACGAGAGTTCGATAATACTCAATGGTGCAACAGGTCGATTTAGTCTGACATTTACGCACCTTTTCTCACTTGTCGATTTTTAGTAATAACTCGACCTCAGCACCACCTAGCAGCTCTTTGTTGCAAATGGGCTGCCTTTACCGTTTCCAATACATGTTTTGAATATTCGCCAAATCGGACCATAAAAAAGATTTTTAGTACTAACTCAACTCCAGGGCCAACTGGCGGATTAAATTGTGAAACTAAACTATCCAGAGACCCACTCAAACAAAAAAAAATCCCTCCAGCCGCTTAGGATTTCACTCAAAAACATTCCTACAGAAGAATTATATACACATTCAAAGATATGTAAGTAAAAGTCGGTACGTATGTACTTTTCCACGCCCCCTTTTTAAAGAGCCCATTTTTCCATATGGGATTAGTTTCATATATCTCCACACGAAGTGTTCCAGTACTGTGCCATGAATACTTCCAGATATATGCAGTATGAAATTCGGCTTGTATGGTAGGTGCCACGCCACTTTTCCAAAAGTTCCATATTGTATACATGACTATGCGATTAATTTCATATATCACCGCACCTAGTTCCAGTACTCTACCAAGAAAATTCTAGAAAATTCGACTTGTATGGGAAGTGCCACGCCCGTATAAAGCTCCAGTACTCTACCATGAACACTTCCACAGATACTTATCATGAACAAGTGTCAAAAACGGGGAGTCGTGTGTGAGATGGCGAGTAAAGCGGACGTTCAATCGCGAGATCTGCGAACAATCTCTCAATAGCATTAGTTTCGATTTACTTCAACTTTGTATTTTATATTTGAAATAAAACTCTTCTTTAATTGGTAAAGAAGCCGATTCTGTTTTCTACAGTTCAGAAGAAGGATTCATCCAGACAAGCCTACAAAATAGTTAAAAGCGAGTAGAAGTTTTGCGACGAGAAATTGTGAAATTTCGCAACGATTCAAGTGTATATACATACACATAAACGGAGCAAGAAATAGCTCAACGAAGCAGATAGAATAGGGCAACGTTATTGGCTCATTCTTCGTGCGAAACGAAGTAGAGATAAATTCCCCTCTCAACGAAAAAACAACGATCAACGTGATAGACGTTTAAGCGGAGCAACGAAAAGCTACGCTGCTGAACGAGAAGAGTATTGGCTTTGGTACTGACGGCGTCTAGTCAGGAACACTTTGGTATACGTATGCGCATATGTACATTTGTATGTATGTATACACATACATAAGAAGATATGTAGATATTTTCGCTTCGGTGTATTCGAAGGAAGCGTAGAATTACTATCGCCGTCGCTGGAGAATTTTCTCGAAGAGTATCAAGTAAGCTGCGACTACAATAACAACAATACTGCTGAGTACGTGCGACTGCGCGAAGCAGAAGAACGAATTGAGACAAACAGCGAGTAAGGGAGAATTCAGAAAAAGCGGATTGGATTTTAGCACGTTGAGGCAAGCAGATCGGTTTTGTTTGGAAGAACAAAGGCTACGGAAAGAAAAATAATAAAGAAATAGAAATAAAATCACACGGGTTGGATGG
>NW_016157684.1:0-20859 GCF_001687245.7 Rhagoletis zephyria | reverse complement strand
GTATTTCTGAAAATTACCGTTATATGGGAGGTAGGCGTGGTTATTGTCCGATTTTGCCCATTTTCAATACCATCCGTCCTACGCCCGAAAGAAGTACACGTACCAAGTTTCGTTAAGATATCTTAATTTTTACTCGAGTTATCGTGTGCACAGACGGACGAACAGACGGACGGACGGACGGACAGACAGTCACCGCTTAATCGATTTCTCTTTTCATCCTGATCAGTTATGTATACATTTGTCTATATCTATCTCGATTCATTTTGCCTGTTACAAACAACCGTTATGTGAACAAAGTTATAATACCCTTGTGCACAAGTGCGCTCGGGTATAAAAATTTGGTAAACAGGCCATGACTTCAAGATCTAAGTGTATACTCTTACCGCAAATTGTGCAAGAAGCGTCTGACCAAAAACATCTGCAACATAAATAGTCACCACCGGTCAAATTTTCGCATAACAGACAGAAAGATTCTGGCCCCTATTATGAGTTGCATTGGATCTTCGACTGTGGTCGAAAGTGCTGATCGAAAGAATTTTCATTTGGTATTATGACGCACATTCGATGAACAGTAGCGCTATTGTGAACTTCGCTCATTTAGGTTGTTCACCGTTGAGAAGCTTTGTTTATAAATCGAGCAAACTATATAGTGTGCTTATACACATGGGCAAATCTCCGGAACCGTGCGATTCAAAGCTAAAAAATATATATTTTCAAATTGAACGCACAAAAACAAATTATACATCAGTATTTGAAATCCATTGAGGAAACATTAAATTCTTGTGTGATTCATTTTTCTCTAATGCTTAAAGAGTTGTAAGTAAAAAACGATAATTTTCGAAAACTCAAAGTTAGCGATACTTCTAAAGCGCGTGGTTTTAGTCCGATTTCAAAAATTTTTAAGACGGTCAACCTCATTGCGAGAGTCGTGTCGAATGCAAGTCGTTTTACGAGAGTCGAATCGTATCGAAAATTTCACGTCATTGCCTAAAATTTCCACTCAACTAGTGTATTAAAACGGAAAAACTTGGCAACACTGTATAGTTTTAGACGATTTTCGTCGTACGACGAGCATGCTCGCTGAAAATCAAAATTTTTTGATTTTTGGCGAGCATGCGCGCAAACCGCCCTACAAACGACGAGCCTGTGCGCATGTGCGCGGATATGCTCGTCGTGTGTAGCTACTGTTACTTATTTCAGCACGACAGTAGACAATGCGAATGTTGTCGAGTCGTACAATTTAGCCTAATTTACCCACCTTAAACGAAAGAGGATGGACGACGCTTTATGAAAAGTCATCCCTCCCGCCCCTCACCCCCTCTAAAGACCCCTTGGGAGCTGTTTGAAAATAGAGGAAATTTAGATTTTTTCCAAAAGGATTGTAACCCTCACTACTCCTTTCTCTGTTGCCGAAGAAGAGGGGCTGAACACCTTTTGCAGAGAGCACATATCTGCGTAGGCGGCCTTCGGCCGCACTTAGGGATTATAACCCTCACTAAATAGAATTCTCCTTTCTGTGTTGCCGAAAAAAAGAGGCTGAACACCTTTTGCAGAGAACACCTTTCTGTGTAGGCGGCCATCGGCCGCAATTACATATTATAACCCTCACTAAGTAGAATTCTCCTTTCTGTTTTGCCGAAGAAGAGGGATTGAACACCCTTTGCAGAGATATTTCGTGGATATTTTTTGTTTGACAGCTCAGCTCGGAAACTTGCAAAAAATTCCATATTTCCAACCGACATTATTATTAAATTAGTTCACAGATATAGTAAATTTTATTTTTGTAATAAAGCTTGAACTGTTGTCTACAAGTGTGTGCAAAAGTTTTTTGATTCGAATTGCGCGTTTGGGCACAGCACCCCAAAATTGTTGTACAAATATGCAAACAGTACCCAAAAATTATTTTATGTATTAAGCATTTTCAACGAACTTTATGAAGAATGTTATCTAACGCTTAACGCCAACCTGTTGTGTTTCTGTCTATCAGTGTGCCCCCCAAAAAGGGGAAATTTTAAGCCATTCACGCAAAGACCTACTCATATAATATTTGTGAAAGCCGCTTAAGTACCAAAGTAAATAATTGAATTCTTGTAAAAATTACATAACATTGACTTATACATATATTTTTTTAAGTTTTTCTTTATGTGTTTATATGTGTGAATAATGCTAAGATCTTGGTATTAAACTATGTATACTTCATTAAATGTTCATGTTTTATTCATGGATTAACAAGAAGATGAAACTACATAATTAATTATGTTGGCTTAAGTACCCGCACCAAGGCACCTAAGCGGGTTCTTTTAAGTACCCAACCCGCCTAAGTACCTCAAAAAGCTGACATTTTTCGTGAGGTACTTATGCGGGTTTTACTGTATATTTTCAATATTTGGCTCATTCCACGGTAGTCGATACCGAATGAAACGAAAACAAACTTAAGAATTTGAGTGTATTATTTCTAGTAAGAAAGAGTAAATAAATCTAACTACTTAAAGCCAAAATTTCGAAATTTATGATCAGAGGTTAATTTTCCTCAAAATTTACAAGACTGACTTTCATAGTCTATTTTCTTTTTTGCATTATTTAAACGGTCAGTGGAGAGAACAATTCGTCATCATTGTAAAAGTGTAATTTTTAAGTTTTTCGTGCAAGTACTAAATATTTTATTATATAATGAAGTAATGTATATTTTAATGTCACGCCCGTCACAAAACAGTGACGGACAGTGGACAATGTAAAAAAGCTAACGAAAGTAAAGTTATGACGTAGCCGAATATGTGCGAATCGCTTTCAAATGTTTATATGCTTTTATTTTCGTAAAAAGAACAGATTACGTTGGTCACGCCCGTCACATGTCACACCCGTCACAATTTAAAGTTTGACAAATATAAATAAATTCGGCCAGGGACTGCTACCGTTACTTATCTGCTAATCTGAAATGTGTCATATATCTGTTTGTGGTCAGCGATGATAAAGCTAATCATAAAGATATGTTGCTCTCAGTGCAAAAACAGTATCTAAAACGGTTTGACAGGTAATAGCCTCGGTTTAACAGGAAACACCCTCATGCTATTTAAAAATAAGGTACTTTACAATTACTCAGACAGACAATGGAGGTGAAGAGTCCGATCAAGGATTATCCCGTCTTTAGGTGGCAGAATCTTTTATGTGTTCGCAAATTCAGATTCTTTTAGAAATAGAGTTTAGTTGTCTAATAATGTGTATTTATGTATTCATGCTCAACTTGTCACACCCGTCACAAAGTCAAGTCACACCCGTCACAAAGTCAAGTCACGCCCGTCACAGTTGAATTTGGAACATATAATCTATAATTTCCAATAGAGGTAAGCAACTTTGGCGTAAATGTTGAAAATGGTTCTTTAACTATACAACGATTCATTTAAAACTATAAGCAGAAGACATAAATAGCAGAAAAACTCTGATAAAAGTAAGTAGTAGCTAATTTGGTTTACGTACTCGTCACACCCGTCACAGTGACTAAAATTCATATAACTCGTTTGGATTAAACTGTTTGATTTTTTTTTCATGGCACTGTGTATTCCTCGGAAACTTATTGGAAAATACTAGTTTTAAAGAATTTTATATTACAGTTTAAGAATTAAGCTTTAAAATGTGAGTTGAAATGTCCCACCCGTCACCGTGGAATGAGCCATTTTCATAGGCAAGCAGCTTATTTTATTCTTTAATATGTAATGAATGTGTATATAAACAAATAAGAAAAATTTGGTAATTGCTGAAGATGAAAAATGGAAAAGAACTTAAAATATCACATTTTTGATAATTACGAGTGACAGATTTCAAATTGTTACAGTTTATTTCCAATGCGGAGCACATATTTTTGTCAACTCCTAATGTATTTTTCAAAATTACATTTACTATTTGCCATGATTTTTGCATATCTCTGTTTTGCGCTGAAAAAATGTATACTCAAAAAACGTCAAAACTGTTTTAATTATTTTAGTTGTTTATAAAAATTAAAATGACATTATTAAAATAAATAAAAAATTAAATAGCTTTCAAAACTCGTCACATTTTTTATCAAAATGGCCTAAGTTTATTATATAAAGTAAAACTACATTAATAAAATTAGTTTAAAGGTGGGTGACACAAAAGCACGCGGTTCCGGAGATATGCACATATGTATGTTAATTTGTGCAAATTTGAGCGAGTTAATAAAAATTTGGTAAAAATGAGTACAACGGAGTTCTGTTTATATTTAGGAAATTCCAACTGTCTAAAGAGGCGTTTGTAGGCCTGCTGTCCGCTACAAAAAACCTGCTGCAGCAATGCTCTCGAAACAAATCAACTTAAAATATTTTAAAAGTATCAACAGCTCTACGGATTTTGTTCTCAGAGATCGTGCCAACTGAGTATTGGGATTTTCTTTCATAAGTGAAACCAGCCTTTCGAGCTTGTGGTTAGTATACACGACGTTAGACCTGCATGAAATTAATAAAAAAAAAATTTAAATTAGTGTCTAGCCCCAAAAAGTAAGAAAACAAACGCAAAATCATAAATTTTTCACAACTTTCTAACACTTCGCTACATCATCGAAAGCAAAATTCTGTTCGACAGAAAATTCGATACTCAACGAATATTTCGACACAGTTGCATAGCTCATAATACGAATTTCACATTCGATCTTCGATAACCAGCGAAGATCGAAAATCGAATGCAACTCATAATAAGGGCCTCAATGTCGGAGAGGGATACGAAGTTACTTTCACGATAGATTCGTTTCCGCAGATAAAAAGCTGCTCAACAGGGGCAAAAGGTCGAATAAGCTAATACTGAAGTTTTAAAACAAGTGTTAATGTACACGCCCTCACAAGGTCTAATGCTGTGACTCAACACAAGAGTTAACAGTTAACAGCGATTGTCTTTTGACATATCTTTTGCTTTCGTACCACTGCATCGTAACTATCTTTTGTATTATTGTAACATTACTTTGTACATTTCGTTGACGTGGAAAGATACCGCTCGCAAACCGCCTAATTTGTATTATATGTACATTTAGCTGAATTTACCAACCGCAGCTGCGTTTATTGTTCAATTGGATAACCCCGCTTTAAGTTTGAAAGCTCGCAAGTATAAGCCGCCTAATCTTTTTGGTGACCCTGCAAACTGCTGCAACACAGGGGTAAGTGGCAAAAAGTGTTTAGTTCTATAAGTTCGGTATTTGGAAAACGCCACTGTAAAAGAAACAAATACAATACTTAAAAGAGTACAAATGTTATTGAAATTCAAATGTTGTGGTTTTTTTTTGAACATTAAGTATGCATATGAATTTAAAATAAGCTGACTTCTAAAACGTATCAATACAATTTTTGGATACTGTTATACTGCGGTGTTCAAATTGTTTGTATATGCAGAGTTGCGACACATTGAAACCATATACATTAAATATTTTAAATATTCAATAGAGCAATGAACAAATTTTCTGAATTTTCCATATTTAAAACACCTATGGTAGGTAACCAATAACAAACGAAGCATCAACTTTATATCTGATGCGATGATTGCTCTAGCGATGCGTTTCGATAACTTTTCGGATGCGTTTTGGAAAAGTATACATTGTCAATATTTTGTAGTTCGGCGTTATGGAACATTATACTTTGTACGTATGCAAAGCAATCGACGTTTTAGGAAGTCAGCCATAATAACCAATTCTTATCTTTTGATACGATTTTTTTATTTTTTACTATGATGTTTCTGGTATTTTGCTACGCAATCGGTTTCCCGAGGTGCCAACCCTGCTCACAACCAAAACCTCACCGAATATAAATTCAGTGAGTTTTTTCCGAAGAGAAGTGACAGTTGAACTCATTCTCACACTTTCTGAATCATAAAATGAGGAAGTGTGCACAATTTTGACAGCTAAAACTCATTCTCACCTTCCTGAATAGACTGAGATTTCCAATAATGGCAAGTATAGCGAACTTTTTAATTAAATTCGCAGGGGGTGTTGAGGTAGTGCTCATTGACCGACATCTTCAACATTTTGTGTAGAAATTCTAACATTTTTAAAGTTATTTGTTGTTAAAATTTCCCCATTACTTCACTTTTTTATATAAACACTGCACTTATAGCTTTTCTTTTTATTAACCCTTTCATTACAATCGCCCAATATATTGGACAAACTTTTTTGTACTTAAAGCTTTTTTCCTTAATCAAATAACAGGTGTTTTGATAAACATACTTTAACTGGGGTATTCTCAACGGGGTCATAAGTGTCGTACTGTTGTATGTCGTATACTTTAAACGCCTTAAAAATATATTAAGGGGGTTCACAAAGTACCATCAAAGTCATATTATGAATTTTCGCAGTGTTAAAAAATAGTTGGTTGTGGTATCAAATTCTATAAACATTTATTTAAGCTTTTAAAGTTACGACACTTACGAATGTGAATCCCTCAATTATTCTTTTTTTTTTTTGTTAATTTTGTGACTTTATTAACCACATGTTCAATGTAACTTTTTGGTCCCAATTGTTAATTTAAAATAAAGATTGGCCCCTGAGGATGCTAAGCAGTATAGCGAAACGTATGGCAAAGCAGTGAAGAAAAAACGTTTGTTTTATTTGCACTAATCACTAATCATGCCAAAAAATTTCATCAAAATTAACAAAATATACGAGAAAAATGGGCCAGAAAATAAGACAGTATATTATTCTTATTTACCACATTTATTTTTCTGTATTTTCGGGACGCGATTGGCCGTGTATGCAGTACTAGGTTCAAGCATAAAAAAAACATCAAGCCACGTGGCTGTCTCCGGATCGAAAAACGAGAAACCAAATCGATCATATTGTGATAGACGGAAGGCACGCTTCCAGTGTTTTTGACGTACGAACACTCCAAGGCCCAACCATCGACTCGGACCACTATCTTGTTGCAGCCAAGATACGCACCCGCCTCTGTGCATCAAAAAAAATGTGCGCCCAAATATGCAAGGAAAGCTTAACGTCGAAAGCTAAGCGTCGAGAGCTGCAATCACAACAGACAGCCAGTGCTTTCGCTACTCGACTCTCACACCTGCTCCCAGAGAGCACTCTTCAACAAACCGGCATATGCGAGCAGTAAAACCACATCTCCCGCTCATTAAGTCCGCCGCCGAAGAAGTGGGATTTCAGTGAGCCCGAAGGAACAACTGGTACGTTGAGGAGTGTCAGGAAGCTGTAGAGAAAAAAGATGCCGCCTTCAGGGCCACGCTGCTATCGGGCGCTTCCCGTGCTATGTGCGACCGCTACAGGGATCTGAAGAGGGAAGCGAGACGTATTTGCCGCAATAAGAAGAGAGAGGGCGAAATACGTGAGTGCGAAGAGCTTTAAATGCTAGCCGATAGGAAGAATGCTGACAGCCTGCCAGCTGAGCTATTCAAAGACGGAGGCGAGGAGTTGATAAGGTGCATGCATCAACTCTTGTGCAGAATATGGTCAGATGAACGCATGCCCGACGACTGGAATTTAAGTGTGCTCTNATGCATCAACTCTTGTGCAGAATATGGTCAGATGAACGCATGCCCGACGACTGGAATTTAAGTGTGCTCTGCCCAATCCACAAGAAAGTCGACCCCGGGATCAGCCGTCGGGATCAGCCTTCTAAGCATAGGTTACAGGGTCTTATCGAGCATATTGTGTGAAAGACTGAAGCCCACCGTCAATGAACTGATTGGGCCTTATCAGTGTGGCTTTAGACCTGGAAAATCCACCATAGAGCAGGTATTCACAACACGGCAAATCTTGGAAAAGACCCGCGAGAAAAGGATCGACACTCACCACCTATTTGTCGACTTTAAAGCCGCTTTCGACAGCACTAAAAGGAGTTGCCTATACGAAGCTATGTCAGAATTTGGCATCCCTCAAAACTCATACGGCTGTGTAAAATGACGTTGACAAATACCACCAGCTCCGTCAGAATTGGGAAAGACCTCTCCCGCGCCGTTCACCACCAAACGGGGTTTCAGACAGGGCGACTCCCTTTCATGTGATTTCTTTAATCTGATGTTGGAGAAGATAATAAGAGCTCAGAACTGAACCGCTCAGGAACAATTTACTACAAGAGCGTGCAATTGCTGGCTTATGCCGATGACATCGACATCATCGGTAACAAAAACCGCGAAGTCTGTTCTGCCTTTCCAAGTTGGATAAGGAAGCAAAGCGAATGGGTCTGGTGGTAAACGAGGACAAGACGAAGTATCTCCTGTCATCAAACAAACAGTCAGCACATTCGCGCCTTGGCACCCACGTCACTGATGACAGTTACGATTTCGAGAAAGTAGAGAATTTCGTTTAGTTGGAAACCAGCATTAACACCGATAACAATGTCAGCACGGAAATCCAACGCACAATCACTCTTGCTAACAAGTGCTACTTTGGACTGAGTAGGCAATTCAGGAGTAAAGTCCTATCTCGACGTACGAAAACCACACTCTATAAGTCACTCATCATGCCCGTGCTGGTATATGGCGCAGAAGCATGGACAAAGACCACATCCGATGAGGCGGATGGATCTTGGAGTATTCGAGAGAAAGATTTTGCGGAAGATTTACAGGCCGTTACCCGTTGGCGACGGCGAGTACCGCAGACGATGGAACGATGAGCTGTATGAGCTTTACAACGACATGGACATAATGCAGCGAATTAAAATACAGCGGCTCCGCTGGCTTGGACATGTAGTTCGAATGGACACCGACGCTCCAGCTCTGAAAGTATTCAACTCGGAAACCGCTGGCGGTAGCAGAGGAAGAGGGAGCCCCACTGCGATGGAAAGATCAGGTGGAGAAGGACTTGGCTTCACTTGGCGTTTTCAATTGGCGTCAGTTGGCACAGAAGAGAAAAAGCGACTGGCGTGCTTTGCTGAACTCGGCCAAAATCGCTTAGGCGGTTACAGCGCCAAATAAGAAGAAAAAGAATTAGCCGTGTTTTTCACAAAAGTGAAAAGTAATATATATGAAAAAATTTACTATTTTTCGGTAGAATTGAGATTCGAAAAAAAAGTTAAATGTTATTCTCAGTTTTGAAATATATTTTGCAAAAGAAAAAAGAAATCAATGGCCAAAACATAGCCCGTACACAAATTTTCAGATTTTCAGCTGTAGCGGGTGATTTTTGTACTGAGAGGGTTAATATATAATCGTTTTCATCATAAACAAATGAATGCACATCTTTTTTTTAACAATAAATGCTTATAAAAGTGTCATTTAAAGAAGTTTCTATTCGCAAACAATCTGTAGACACACAATTGTTGAGCGGTGGCTGCGGTATACGTAATGCCAGATCGTTGAAAATCTAAATGCATATCATTATCCTAAAATACTTTTTGAGACATTGGTGGCCACCAGAGAAAACGGTGAAGATCGTTAGAACAAAGTATACATTTGACGTCGCTAGCGTTTTTGTACAATTTTGATGTTTTCGCATCAATTGGTTTAAAGCTTGGAGGACTTGCTGCTTTTAATAATGCGATTTTTATTTTTGATAAAATTATTCGAAATGGGATTAAGTTGCATGATTCAGATTGTATGTAGGGTAGAGTTTCCATAATCCTGAACCCATCGACCAGGACATTTATCATCCAAATCAGAAACGAAGATACAAGTGAATATGGTGTACGCTCAAGTTCTGATTTTTTTTTTTTATAAAAGAACAAATTTCTCGTGACGGTGACGTAACTTGGAAAAGCGGCGCATTTAACGTGGTCTTGAGTGTTTGCCGTACCACCCTTATCAAATTTCCGCATATCCTACAACGCGCTTCATGATCCTTTTTGCAATTTTGTATATGCATAACCTGATGATAATTTAGGTATGATGTCTTAAGTGAAGCCATTCTTAAAGACGTATGCAGCAAGGACTGAAAAAGTCATTCCCTGCATGCTTCCTACAAAGGTGTTTCCTATTTACAATTTACGCGAATATACTAGCAGCCCTATTCTGCAACTCTATCGTATTCGGAATTTGCTACGAAGCGTAGAAATAGTATGCTGCAATCTGAATCGTATTTTCGAACTTTCGAAATTCGTAACAATGGCATACCTAAAAACGAACGTGTAATCTTTTTTGTGTAATTTTGTACGAAAACAATTCTGTGTCGAATGTACAATGATTTTCGGTTGTTGTGTCCAAACGCAATTTTTTTCAAAATGCGATTGTTCTGCGCAAAATACAGTGGATGGCGTAGCCGGAGTGATATGCACAAGAAATGTTGTATAGCTTTGACAAGCGGAAACCCTTCTTCTCCGGCAAGTAAGGGTTATAATCCCTAACTGCGGCCGAAGGCAGAAGCAAGCGCAACAGGTGGTGTACCTAACAAAGGGCATGCTTTCAATGGCTTGGAGGAAGCTTTTATTGCAATAACTGGATTGAGAACCAGTTCTGCAGGCATTGGAGGAGTACTGGCTTGTGGTTCAACAATTCAACCAGAAGCTGGCATAGGTGCGCCCATGGTTACTATGCCCGACAGCTCCGCATATCTTTGTGAAATCAATCCCATAGCGCGCTCTTATTCCGCTACTATAATTGCAAATGCAATAGAATCCATCGTTTCCTTCAAAATATGTAAAATCGAACAATTTTACTAAAAATAAGCACTTCATGAGTGTTTTTGTAATTCCTTTCCACTTTGTTTTCCTTCACTCAGCTGTCTTCGAAAAACAACTGATAGCTGGCAAGGCTACACGTGTTTCCGCAAGGGTTGCAGCGTGTGGATTTTTCGTTTTTCGTAGCGTAGCTACGAATTACGAATTACGAAAATTCGGGTTCTTGAATAAGGGGGTAAGTATATGTTTATATTAATGCTAGGTTAATAAAAGATAATAAGATTCAATAAGCATTTTAAGCCTAAATAAAACTATTTGAAATGAACCTTAAATAAATTCCTGAAAAAAGTATGAGTTTTATGAATTAAGAAAACCTTTCAAAGAACAGGCGTCCAACAAAAGCCCTTCTGAAAGCTCTTTTTTGAGTAGCGAACGCAGAACCCCTTCATTTGGGCCGCTCCATACAAAAAATGAAGGAGAAAGGAATAACTTTCAGATAAGCCTTTTGTATGATATTTTAGCTCCTTAATTATCTACTGGCCAGTACTTGTGTATGACCCCTCAGCCGTGTACCTGATCAGAACTTGCACTGTGAATAAACCGTGGCGTTTGTGTGAGTATAAACTCCAACAAAGCACCAGTGTTTTTTATTTGGAAAGATAAGAAAAAATAAAAAGGCCAAGTTTTAATACACCTAATATAAAATGGTGTTTGGCGGTTTATTTAATGTATTAAACCTAAAGTTGGATTACAATGTTACCTCTGATATGAATTGGTGTGGTGGCGGAACGTCGTTGGTGATTAAACTCAAACTGCGTATAGAAAGATTTAAAGTCTTAAATCGATCCCTCAAAACAGTTTTTAGGATCCGTTTGGAGGGGAAATTGACCGAATACGCACTGACGTGAAAAGTGCAGTTTCTCACATATGAGCGTGTATGTGTGCATGTGTTAAGTTCACATTAGGGTGGAACTATTATAATATAATTTAATAATTTGGTTTAGCGTGGAGGCCTAAACATACCGGCCCCCTTGCTATAAGCAGCGTCTGTTAGATGATTTAGCCACAGCGCCTTACATTTACATTATGAATTATGTACTTCACAAGTTGATGATTTTGCCGCAAGTTGGCCCTAATCCAAGGAATCGGGTCTCGATGTTTATTGGCCAGCGCTGCAGTTTTCTAGCTATTTGAAAAACAGAAAGTGTTAAAGTGTTCTTTGCACGTTTATATAATAAATTTAAGCAGTATGTAGCTGGAGATGCCGAGTCTACAGTCTACCTTTTGACAAAATGATGTATTGCTGATGTATAGGCTGCGGGCGGAAAGGGCTGGATTCCGCTCCGCAGTGTTTTTAATCCGTTGAACGTGGTCGGAAAGGCCGAGTTTCCGATCCGCGTTGTGGTATTTGTTGTATTAACTTGGGTCGGAAAGTCCAAGTTTCCGATCCCCCTGATGTGATAGGGCGGAAAGGCCGAGTTTCCGCTCCGAGTCTTTCATTGTATACGTATATATATATACATATATTCTTTTTTATTTATTTTTTTTTAAGTCGGTTGGTTGGGTGGCGAGTATTTCCTTGTTTTTACTAATTATTTATATTTTGTGCAGCTTATTATGTGCACAAAACGGACTTATGGATTATATAAATTGACTTTGTTATTTTAGTGCGTTTCCCAACTCGCAAGAAGTTGCAAGAATTTACAGGTTTTATCCAGAAAAGTTATAGCAAACTTATATAACACAGCGTATTTTAAGTGAATAATTTTCAAATACCGTAAACGATGTTAAAAGTGTCATTGTGGTGAATATACTATTCAGCACCTTGGCCTGCCACCCAAAAGAAAAAAAGCCCTTCATTTTTGCATACGGAGGTGAACTCCGCTACACCGAAAATGTAGCGTGCATGTCAGGCACAGATGGCGCTCCCTATAGTGCATGGAAGAAGGTTTGCATCTGATTAAATCACGTATGTCAAAACTTTTACGCAAGTCAAAGTTCTGACAACCCAATAACTTCCTGAATGGCTGAAATGTCATTCAGAAATTGCCACGAGGAGTAAGCTGCGAAATGTGTAAGTTTAATTAAGTTTTTATAGGAAATGTCTAGTTTCTCATGTTATCTAAAATTATTTAATTGCAGATGGCCATAAGCAGCGATGGTAGTGGCTCCCAGCAGATAAACATCAGAAATAAACACACGCACCAATTGCAAAGCGAGACGACAAATGCAAAGCGAACAAAAATTGGCAAGTCGATTTGCGATTTCATCTGAAATAGTGCCATACTGCCGATTGGGCTCGGTCATATTCCGGATGATATGTTTAACGCTAGCCCGAATCACAAGGATCCTGGCATACTATTAAAAAATACGTATTTGCCAATCGGATAAAGATATTACAGATAAAAACTACTCCACTAACCGCTAAGTACATTAGCATATACGGAAGCTAAGTTCTTGGAAAACGGATTCCACACAACCCTCAGCAGTCAATATTTACGGGGATATTTTTTGCTATAAGACCCGAAAGCAGGCGGTGTCCATATTGACATGATTGCAGGCCAAATGGAAACCTACATAAACGTTCAGCAAACAAGCCTATCTACACCGGCACAGGCTTACGTATATGCTCGAACGTATGTACGTACATATGTACATATGCAGTACTCACATTAGACCGTATACGATGTGTGGGCAAAACAAAAAGTTCATGTAGTTCCAAGCGATATTGAAAATTTTTAAATTCCTTTATTCATTTATTTTCCTTTTGGTTTTCAGAGACAAATTCGTGCTGCTGCTGATGGTCAAAAAAATAAAGCATTCTACGGACTTGGGTGGGAGAGTGTACTTCTGAGAGATTTGGGTAAATTGCGAGGTTATATCTGAATTCGCGGAGGTTTCTACGCGACAGCATTTGTCGAAGATTGTGAGAAGCCGTAGCTGTTCGAATATTGACACTGGAATGCGTGTACCGTTTGAGTATAGGCTACGTTTTGGTTGAAGAAACTCGTCCTCCACGCAAAATATGGCCGCCAATGTGGGATTAGCGAAAAAATAACTTAAACCCGATTCTGGATTAAGAAACTACCTAAGCGATTGAGTGCCTAAAATACTGAAGGTTTGGCTTGCTTTCACAATTATGTTATTTTACCACAACATAATCCAGTTTCTGCTTATAGGTATTCATACGAGCGAAGACTAACACCGAAGATGAAGAACGTCGTTTACGCAAGTAGGGTAAAAAAAACAGCAACAATCTGATGGACATCGAAAATATAATTCTTTGTCAGTGGGAGGTTGTAGATTTTTATCAAGCAATTCAAGAGCGCCACTGTCAACGTGTTGGTCGTGAACATCTTTGTGTTCTTGCAGTCTTGATCTCAATGGATGTCTGGCGAGAGATTGACCAGGCCGCCCATCGAGCTCAGAAGCTGTCGATTTGGTCATGTTATGCTGTATAACTTATTAAGTTATCCATGGTACAACAATTTATGTCTGCAGAATTCTGGCAGACGAGTATGCGATGCCATTAAACTGCCCATTTTTATATGTATAATTAATTANGTTTTGTTAAACAAAATTAAAGGGGATGACTTAGTTATTATCTTGAGATTACGAAAAGGGGGATCAATTGGACCTGTCAGCTAGGTTAAACTGTGGTGTCAGAAACAGTGTTGCCAGGGAAAAATTTCGTTTGGAGCTAAAACGGTCGAAAAAAAGAGCTAAATAATACTAACAGTAGCTAAAATGAAGAGCTACATGTTTTTTAAGGTTGAGCATTTATTGAGGTAAGGTTGTTTTTACATTTTCGGCAACGAATTTTATAAGTTTAAAGTGCTGCAAAAATCATTTAAAACCCAAATAAGGTGCATATATTTCGAATTCTATTGCTCAGATATTTGAATTGAGTAATTTTTTCGCAAACTTTGTCTGGAAAGTTTTACTTCCGGCTCTCCTTAAAGGTAAAATTAGTAAGGTAAAACAAAATCGGCGCTATCATAAAAAGGATTTTCTTTTAATTAATTTTTTAATTCTTTATCCTAGATCCAAGAGTTTATGGTGGATACACTGCATCTCGAAATTTTCAATTTTATCAACGTTTTAGTTTGGCTTATATATACCAAACACAACTAAAACTTTCTGGAGTTAAAAAAGTGCTAGATAAATTTGAAAAGAGCTAAATCTAGCTCCAAAAGCACCAAAATGGCAACATTGGTCAGAAAGCGGCAAAGGCACAGAGATAAAAAACTCCTTAAACACTAATAGCTTATGCAAAAGCATACATATATATTTTCGTTTATACGCTTTTTAATTTAACTAGTCTTTAAGGTGTTGATATTACAAGTTTATACTGGATAAATTTTTACTCGTAACAATTTGCCAGTCGAAAATCAGCTGTGCACATGTTGCTGGGTGCAATTCAAACTAATGAAGGAGTTGTTTATGGAGTTTTTATAATTGTAATTGACAAAATAAATCCATTTAAATATAAATTAAGATATGAAATACTGTTTCTATGTATTAGGAAATTGCTGCGAATAAAAAACAAAATAATCAGCCGATCATAAAATTTGCAATCTGTTATTGGTTTGGCGTTCACGTACTTTTTTAGGTACTCTTCTCTTTGAGGGCAAATTCTCGGAAATTAAGATACTGGCAGTGAACTGGTTTGTTAGCATATAAACAAACGTGATAACATACACACAGTATTGCACTAGGATTGTAGGCAAATAATGACACTTAATAAGTATAATTTGAAAAATAACTACCATACGAGGATGTTTTTCCGCTGCGTCACCACTTTCGCTCTCTCTGGGTCATGTAGGACGAGGTGATTGGTGGTGTTTTCGTGAATATATCGGAGTGTACGTTCACACTTCCATGTGCGCCTTTTCTGTTTGAGGACCTATTACGAAGGGTAGCGTCAGTCCCTCCCCCACCCCAAGAATTGGACACCAAAAATCGCCTTGCTTTTGGCGTTGGTATTAAAAAATATTTGCCTATTTTGTGCATTTTGGGTCTTGGGTCGCCGTCTGAGTTGGTTGTTTAGTGGTTGGAGATATCGGCTCCGTCTGGCCAGTTACTATCCAGCCGAAGACGGTTTCTTGGGCTAGTAGAGTTCCTTTCCTTTTGATACCATCTAATATTATCTGGGCATAAATATCGCCGCCCAGAATAAGATCAACTTTTTTATTTTTGAAGAAGTTCTTGTCGGCTAAAAGTAGGTTCGGGAACGCTTGCTTAGTCTTAGCATTTACTTCGCAAGTGGGTAAATTTCCTGTGAGTTTCGGTAGAACTAGGACTTTCGTATTTATATTGGTTGAAGGGTCAATGGGTGACCGCAGTTGAACGACGTTTCTTTTACTTGCGCAGAAACAGTGTTGTTGATGCCTGATACCTGGGCACGTATTCTTTTGGATGGCAAGTTGATTTTACGTTTAAGGCTTTCTGTTATAAAATGGGCTTCTGAGCTGGAGTCTATTAGTGCGCGGGCTGAAAAGTTACTATTCTGGAAAAATCTATTAACACGCGCTGTTCCTAATGAACCCCTTTTCTCGTATTAGCGAAGCAAGCTTGAACGTTGTTTACTGCCCTTGCAGATTCGCTTCTGGCTTGGGCTTGGGCGGAAGTTGATGCAATGTTAGTTGCTTTTGGTGGAACTGCCTGGATATGGAGGAGCGTATGATGTCTCAAATGACAGGCCCTACAATAAAAGGGGCTACTGCACCTTGATACCGTGTGACCAGAGGATTGACCGTTCAAGTAACTGTTATTATTCTTTATGAAGGTCATTCTATCACTTGTTGCTAGGTTGAGGAACTTCTGGCAACTCGACAGCTTGTGCTCATTGCTCTTACAAAATTTGCACATTGACTTGGCTACACTAGCTTGAGAAGACTTTAACCCTTTTTGGTGGCTTTCAATGTGGATACTATTGTGTAGCCTTGAAGGTGGGTTGGGTTTAAGGCCTTTAATATCTGAAACTGTTTCTAGGGTTTTAAATCGAAGAGAGAGAAATTTATCCATATCTTGCCACTTAGATATTTCATATTTGTTTTCAATCGTTTGCTCCCACAACGTTAAGGTAGTTTCAGGCAATTTCGTTGAGCAGAGATATGTAATTATTGCATCCCAGTTTGTGATGTCAATTTGATGACATTGTAAGGACGAGATACAATTATTAATATCCCGCTGCAATTTTTTAATAGAGTTTCCGCACTCATTCTCTACCGCCTCTAGATTAAACAGAATCTTCAGTTGAGTGTTTACTAGGATACGTTTATTTTCCTACCTATCACTCAAATTCTTCCATGCAGTTAGAAAGCCATCGTTAGTTAAAAGACATTTACTCACAATCTCTCTGGCCTCCCCTCAGTTTTTTGGTTAAGGTGGAACAATTTTTCCTCAGGGGTGAGGCGCTTGTTGCGTATGTATATGACCGTAAACATGTCTCGGAACGTCGGCCAAGAGAGATAGTCGCCTTTGAAGACCTCCGTATCGCACGGCGGTAGTTGAATATTATGGGCGGACATATCCTCTACATAATTGTCACTCTTAACTAGCTTTGCGTGAAGTTCTGCTATGTTCGACATGCAGCACAAATATACAGCATAAGAATTCTTANTTTAGTTAAAATTTGTTAATTTGTATGTTGTTTTATGTTTTTAATTTATGAGTTGCAGTGTTGTTGGAGGGACTTTCCGGCATAAGGGTCATAGGAACAGCACTTGGCATCAAACGTGCCTTTCCTGTACCTCCCGGTGCATTTATGAAATCTGCTGCTTTAAAATGTTTAACGCACAGCAAGGCATTTCGCTGCAGCTCTGGCCCACAGCTGCTTTCGCAACGCTCTTTACGCGAAGGACATTGAGGCACGTTAAATGGTATCTGCTTCATATTTAACACCACATAAAAAGCAACGCTTCGGTGTTGCATTTTTAACACATACATTAAGTATAAACTGCACAACACTACAAAAATTCAAATGTTAATTAAAATTTGTTATTAACGAACATTCAAAAAAAAAACAACGATATGACATTCAAAGCGTAACGAAATATAGGAAATAAAAGAAAAACAAGTTGAAGTTTAAAGGTTTGGTTCTCATGAGAGCAACGTCATTTTGGCTTCTACCTGTATTTATGTGCCTTGATTCGTGTCACAATATTTTTTTTTCAAATACCAACACATCTTAATTCAACTTTGAATGACGTTCCTACATCCTACCTTTCTCTTTCATCCTTTGAATGAGTTTATTAGCAAAGAAATAAAAAGGTAGAGAAAATACCTTTCTAATGACACCTCCTAAGTCTAAATCAGAAGTTTAGGTTCAGTTATTCAAGTTTTTGTTATACCAATCTTTAAAAAAGTTAAAAAACAGCATCAAAAATCTCATCATTACGATTCCGTTCAAAATTTTTCTTTTAATTTTTTTTAAATATTTTTCTGCAAATTTCTTAAGCTTAAGCCGTTTTGTCGTTTGAGGGGATTTTTTCAAAAAAATTTTAAATCTTTATTTTTATTCATAAAAAACTCCATTTTTGGAGGTATTTTCAAATCGGTCCAGCGCACCTAAATCTTAATATTTTTCCGAAATATTTTGGTGGACGTCTTAAAATATAATAGATTTTATAATTCCAATGGAAAAACAGTAGCGATTTTTTTTTTGTATGGGGAGTGATGCAGTCTAATGTATATACATAAATACAAGCTTACATTACA
This sequence comes from Rhagoletis zephyria, assembly GCF_001687245.7. Lineage (NCBI taxonomy): Eukaryota > Metazoa > Arthropoda > Insecta > Diptera > Tephritidae > Rhagoletis > Rhagoletis zephyria. The sequence goes on along the minus strand of NW_016157684.1, from coordinate 2,581 downwards.
CGTTTTTGTATAATTGATGTAATTTTTAGAAAGTGTAGATTTCTTGTTGACATAAGTTCAGGTCGGTTTTATAAATGAACACCTTTTGTTAGACAAAATTAAAAGGGATGACTTAATTACTATCTTGAGATTACGAAAAGGGAGATCAATTGGACCTGTCAGCTAGGTTAGACTGTGGTGTAATGAAGGAGTTGTTTATGGAGTTTTTATAATTGAAATTGACAAAATAAATCCATTTAAATATAAATTAAGATATGAAATACTGTTTCTATTAGGAAATCGCTGCGAATAAAAAACAAACTAATCAGCCGAGCATGAAATTTACAATGTGTTATTGGTCTGGAGTTCACGTACTTTTTTAGGTACTCTTCTCTTTGAGAGTAAATTTTCGAAAATTAAGGTACTGGCAGCAGTGTTGCCGCGAAACATTTTTAGCGGTAGCTAAATTCAGGCTAAAAAAGGGCTAAAAAAGAGCTAAAAATCGTCGTTGTGGCTAAAAATGGTAGCTAAATTTTTTTACCTACATATAAATATATAAGTATACACGCAAACATTTTCTATAAGTAATGATATAGAAAAACAATGAACTCTGGAAAGAATTAATATTTTATTCAACAAATAAACTTGTTGTGTAACACATAAAGCATATTAAGGGCCGCCAACTTACCTATTTTAAAGTATAGTTAAATCGTTAATGGATAAGATAACGGCCCAGAAACGTAAAAAACATACATATACATATGTATGTACAGTTTAAAAATTAATTTCTTACATAAACAAAAAAATGAGATCACATTAAGAATACATAAGTACTAGAATCATATCTATATACAGTGTCGGACAATACTAAATAACTTAAATAATTTCAAACTATGCTTCGAAAAATATCCATTTGTAAAAGAAATTTTTAAAATGTTATGTTATAATTTACAAAGAATTAAAATGTCGGTGCTTTATTATTGTCCGACGCTGTATGTATCAAACAAACAAAAGAGTATTCATTTAATGAACTCATAGTAAAATAATTTAATCTATAAACATTTTTTTTAACACATTAAATATTTATATCTATATCAATACTATCATCGCTAAGCGATTCTTCGTCGTTACAATTTTGTTCATTTCTCATTAACCTGACGATATCATCTGTAAAATCAAAATCATGACAACATTTCTGTACATTTTTTAAGCCATATCTTACAGTTAATAAAGCGTTTAACATTGCAAAATTCATTTTATTTCTGTGCTTATTTTTAACGAAATTTATTATAGAAAACGTCCTTTCAACTTCTGCGTTACTTAAAGGTAAAAGAAGCAACCGATAAACAAACTTTTTCCACCACTTAAGCTAGCGACACAATGAACAGTTTATTTGCCTTAAAGGAAAGGCGTTCGCTTTATGAGCGAAGAGTTAAATTCATGAAAATCATATAAAAAATTTCAATGTCAATGATGAGTAAATTTTGAAAAGGGCTAAAAAAAGGGCTAGGGGCAATTTCAAATTTTTGTGGCCAAAAAAAGAATTTGGTAGCCAAATTTAGCCACCAAAGGGCTAAAACGGCAACACTGACTGGCAGTTAACTGGTTTGTTTGCATATAAACAAACGTGATAACATACACACAGTATTGCACTAGGTATGTATGTGAATGGCATATAATGACACTTAATAAGTTTAATTTTAAAAATAATTACCATACGAGGATGTTGTTCCGCTGCGCCCCCACTTTCGCTCTCTCTAGGTCATGTAGGACGAGGTGATTGGTGGTGTTCTCGTGAATAGATAGGAGTGTATGTTCACACTTCCATGTGTGCCTTTTCTGTTTGAGGACCTATTACGAAGGGTAGCGTCAGTCCCTCCCCCGCCCCAAGAATTGGACGCCAAAAATCGCCTTGCTTTTGGCGTTGGTATACAAAAATGTTTGCCTATTTTGTGAATTTTGGGTCTTGGGTCGCCTTCTGAGTTAGTAAGCTGTCTGTTTAGAGAGACCGCATTAAAGAACGATGCGTATTTAGTGGTTGGGGATATCGGCTTCGTCTGGCCAGTTACTATCCAGCCGAAGACGGTTTCTTGGGCTAGTAGAGTTCCTGTCCTTTTGATACCATCTAATATTATCTGGGCATAAATATCGCCGCCCAGGATAAGATCAACTTTTTCATTTTTGAAGAAGTTCTTGTCCGCTAAAAGTACACAGTGTTGTTGATGCCTGATACCTGGGAACGGATTCTTTTGGATGGCAGGTTGATTTTACGTTTAAGGCTTTCTGTTATAAAAGAGGCTTCTGAGCCGGAGTCTATTAGTGCGCGGGCTGAAAAGTTACTATTCTGGAAATATATATTAACACGCGCTGTTCCTAATAGAACCCCTTTTCTCGTATTAGCGAAGCAAGCTTGAACGTTGTTTACTGCCCTTATAGATTCGCTTCTGGCTTGGGCTTGGGCAGAAGTTGATGCAATGTTATCTGTGGGATACGAATTAGTTGCTTTTGGTGGAGCTGCCTGGATATGGAGGAGCGTATGATGAATTGACAGGTCCTACAATAAAAGGGGCTACTGCACCTTGATACCGTGTGACCAGAGGAT
>NW_016157683.1:215047-222781 GCF_001687245.7 Rhagoletis zephyria | reverse complement strand
TACCAGGGGATATTTATAACACCGACTGAAGGGGAATCGCAAACTTAGTACGAGTCAAGAAGAAATATTACGAGTGTATGTAAAAACACTTCGAAAGTGATCGAATTCGCGATTAACTCAAACTCGGCAGTTAACTTTCAATTTTTGTATTGAAAACCTCTAGTTAAGTGTCGATTGAGAGTTAACTCGTCACTGTTAAAACGGACCTTAATGTCCTACAATTTTTAGAAAGTTTTTCTACTTTCTTATTTTTATTTTTCCATTGTTAACTTAGTTTTTAGATTTTAATGTTTTAAAAGTAAGAATAAAAAATAAATATACATGTTGAAATCATTTGATTTTTAGAATCCGATGCTTTTTCTGTAATTTTTTAATTTCTTTAATTTTTAGTTTTTTTTTTTAAAGAAAACGTTTCTTTTAACTAATTTAATTTTTAGGAGCTAACTATTTCTGTTTTCAATTACAGTTTTTTATGTTTATTTGGTTTTCTTTTAATTTATAAGAACTTATTTTAGTTATTTTTTATTTTATTTTTTGTTTTAAGATTTAGATTTTACTGTTTAAAGAGGAAACATGTATGTACTTTTAAATTTCCTTTAATTTTTTAAAATCTATTTTATAAATTTTTTTGTTTTAGTTTAATTTTGTTTAAATTCTTAGTTTTTATTGTTTAAAAATAAAACATAAATTTTTTGTAATTTCATATAATTTTTGGAAATGTATTTTATTTTTCTTCTGCTTTTTAATTTCAGGTTCCTTTAGTTTGTATTGTACATATGTATTTTCTTCTTTTTTATAATTTTTTTTTGTAACTTTTAATTTTTGGAAAATTATTTCAATATCGTTTTCTTTTTTAATTTAAGTTGCCTTAAATTTTTATTTTATACATTTATTCCTTTTTAATTTAAATTTTCTATTCGTTTTTAGTTGTTATTGTTTTAAAAAGAAACACATTTTTTTTTTGTAAATTCATTTAATTTTTGGAACACTTATTGCTAAAAGACAGGCAGAAAACGCTAAAACCTCCGCGTAAGCAGATCTTTCAAGAGACCGAAAAGAGCTTTCAAAATAGTTGCCAGAACTGAAAATTGTGTTACGAAAAACTTTTGTCCTTCGAAAGACTGCGGTGAGTTGCGAAACAGTTGACAGAACTGCCGTTAATCTAACCTTCTGGCAATTTTTGGCGCTGAAAATATTATTTAGCAAGCATGAGTACAATGAAGCTAAAAAATTATATTATTTATCAGGACTATTTAATCTTTGAAACTAAAAATCGAACACTTTTCTTGACCACTGTACCATATACTGGTTGTGCAAGCAAATTTAAAATTCCAAAAAGCGCCTTCAAAAACTAATTTTGCCAAACCTACATACAACACACAAACACTCTACTACATCATATATAATGCGAAGCACTCCCACTTCCCCTATCTCTTCATGCCCACACAATTAAATTCCAAGTCGTTGTCTTTCAAGCTGCCAGTCTGAGTCTCCTATTATTATTATTTTTTTCTTTGTTTATTTGTTGCTTTCCTACACCTTATTGTGTTCGGTATGTTTAAACATTTCAATTGCTTGTCATGCCATCGTCTTCTGATTCCGCTTGATTTTCTTATTTTACTTAACATTCCACTTGGGGCATTCACTAACAATGTTTATGCCTTTTTTAAATAAAAAAAAATTGCTATTTTTGGTGATGTTTTTTTTGCCTATCTGTTTCCAAATCCCCTGCGGTCTGTTGGCATTGCTCTCTTTAATGGCTCGAATTCCATTATTCCAAACCAAAAGTCATCTCATTTAGGCGCATAGAATTCCATTTGATAAATCGCTAAGGAATCCAATACAAACACACTTATGTATTTATTGCTGATGCAAGCAGGATGTGCCTGTTGGTTCTATTTGCTTTACTATGAGAAAGAAGTTCTTATGTAGCTATGAGTAAAAAAGATGTAGAACTTAATTTTTACGTTTAAGCTTGAGCAATGTTTTTTTAGCTTTTACCCATCTTATGCATTCTTACCACTGGTTTATGCATTGAATCTTCATCTTGGAAGTTTTAAAGCGTATTTAATAAATTCGTGTGGACTTTTTCTGGTACATACCACACATTCGACAATACTCTCAGACTTTTTCGGATAAATTTTTGTTTGCGTGTTAGTGAGTGTTGAGTGACTCTTCTTCTGGCTTTCTTTGCAATACTGCCGTCTTCTTTGCTCAAAGTTTTTGATTTAGGTATTCACTTCAATTTAGGTCTTCGAATCCAGATATAAAAAGGCTCCATCTTAGCCATTCTGGCCACAGACTGAAGCTTTCGGTGCCCCTGGGAACCACTCCTAGCATCTTTCAAGCGGACGTCTATGCCATCAGTCTGTGTGCTGAGATTAACATTGGAAGAAATTATCGAAGCGAGAGTATACTCATTGCGAGCGATAGTCGGGCGGCTATGAAAGCTCTCTCATCTCTGGAGATCAAGTACTTACTCTTTGGTTTTGAAGTGTGTAGAGAATCTTAAAGCTCTGGCTGAAGTTAATGATATTAAACTGATATGTGTACCAAGACACATGGAGGTCGAGGGAATGGGGAAGCTGAGCCATTTCTTCAATTGGGTCCGAAGACCATAAAGGAAATGCTCAAAAAGGAAAACACCAAACTGAGAGAGCTGCACTGGCGTGCCACCACTGTTGCCAACTTAGTGCTTTTCTTAATTCAAAATGCGAAAAGTTTAGAGTTTGGTGCTTGGTGCCTTTTTTGGTGGAAACAAAAATGGAAGTTAAATTTAGAGCAGATGGAAGTTTCGTAAGGAACTTAAAAAACGGAAACAAAAGTAATGGCACAAAGATGATCATAAGCGAAAGAGCATATAATTGTCAAAAAAATATGTGGCAACACTTTCAATCATGCAAGAATTACATACGGTAATGTTCCATTGCCTGCAAAAACGTCCATGTTGCTGGGACCAGGAATCGATCTTTAGACAGTTCTCAAAGAAATGGGTCTTTGCACTGTAATTGAAATATTTCAACGATAAATAGCAGATCTAGAAATAATAAAGCTTTTTAGTAAGCTTAGGTACTTATTAACCGACTTAAAAAAGGAGGAGGTTATCAACTTGTCGGATTTTTATTTTTTTTAAGTACGTCACCGCATAACTTTGGACCACGTTAACCAATTTCTATAAAGAAAAGGTGGCACCTTAGAGGTGGTGATTCAGATGCGATCAGTGGATCATGTAGAAATTAACGGCACTCTATATGAGAGTTGAAGTCGATTTAGTTTTTTGCTTAAGCATTATTTTTATATTTCGGGCTCGAATTTTAATATGAAAAATTTAATTAAAAATGGTAAAAAAACCATGTAGTGAGATTTACATTTCTGAAGCTATGGCATAAAATTAAATGCTAAATCTAGATCCAAAAACGCTAACCTGGTCACAGCTGATGGCATGGATATATGAATATGCATAAGTCCATAAAAATACAACGATTGCGGTGGCTTGGACAGGTCCTGCCGTAAAAAATACCTGGCGAGGTCAACAAGAAAGCAAATGCTCCCAAAAATATTATGGAAATACCGTTCTGACACTTGTTGTGAGCAGCTGCCGTGACTTGGTAAATCGAAGAGATAATTGGTGCGATTTTTTGTTCTCTGTTGTCAAATATAAAAAGTCACATTCTTAAATACGAAGAATTATCACAGCTCTGAATGTTTTCCACTGCTCCCTCCAAGTGCCCATACAGTCGTAATTGGGCACGCTGTGACTGTAAAATGCATCCAAGTCATTGACAACGTCTGGCAAGAAGTGTGAAATATAACTAGTAGAAGAAGTATTTAGAAATCTAAAAAAAAAAATCCACACTGAACGGTACTCGTATTAAAAAATCAACTGCAGACATTGCACATCGATGCCATTCCCATTCAGAATCAATTGGCACACAATTACTTTTCAATAGAACGCTGCATGACTTTTTTAACGGCACACTCAAAGCTGCTGCCACATCCAATGAAACCTGGGTAGGTTTGCATGTACCGAAAAAAAATTTCAACACTCATTGGTTAATGCGCTTTGTGGCACTTTTGTGGCATTTTTTTTTGTGGCTTGCTGCGTTTAAAAAGCGCAATTTTGCTACTTATTGTGATGGTCGCCGCTTGGTGGCTGACAATACTCCATTGAATACCCACTCTTATAAGGGATTTCACCACTGCACCATCTCGCTGTGGCCATCAATGGACCACCTAAGCGAGTCTACAGTGTGCACAATTACTGTTGCCTCAAGTGGATGGAAATGGTGTGACTATGCGCTGAATGAACTATTTAAGTGTACGGCGAGCTGAAAACCAAAATGGCTAAATGTGGTTATTTGAGAGAAAATAAATCTAATTTTTTGCACTTTATTGAAATTTGGTATTATAATTCATAGTTCAATGATTTATTTCAAATGCGCTAATTACATATGCAGGTATGTAAGTATGTATGGAGTTGCATAGGTATGCATTTGAGGTTATGTTTTATTGCGTTGCCTTTGCATTTTATTTTATATGCATTTATTTTGCACTAACTATTTATACATAAATTAGCAATATATTCAGCAAAAGTTTAGCTTTATAAATTTAATTACACTAATTTTCGGACGAGTAATTAAAATTTTACTGAACTAGAAATTACTTACATTTGCATAATGCCATAGCTTACACACATAGGTGCATAAATACTTATGTATGTGCATTAATGCGTTATTCAGCCTAAACTATGCGTATACGCTTACACACACATGTAGGTATATCTACTGCAACAATTGTAAATCATTTTATGCTCATATTAACATATTTTTAATAATTTCTTTTAGATACCTAATTGGTTTTTTTTTTGTTTTAATTATAATTTGAAAAGCCAACTAAATGCAAATTCAAATGTAAAGTGGTTTTTTTAAATATGTAGTTATTTACATAAGTTTGTAAAGTTATATACAAAAAGTTAAAGGCGAATTAAGTTTAAACAATTTTAGAAAAGTATCATACTGTTTGGTTTTTATTTATTGAAAATATTTGAATGCATATTTTTATTTAGCGAGTAACATCACCAATGCTTTAAATTATGGTGAACAATTTGCTAAAATGTTTCACTCTTTGTCAGTAAAAGGATTGCCTATAAGTATGCTTACGGTGATCATCCGTATTTTATTACGCTCATGACGTGGATAAAACCGAACTCTGAGCTAATTTAGAAAGGATCAAGAAGAACTAGCGATTCAGTACTGCTTCGACAAATTCGTGGCCAAACTGTGGTTGTCTCATTCAATATAAACAGATCTGGCCATATGCATTTCTTCTTCTTCATTATTAGTGCTGTAACCGCCTAATCTATTTTGGTTGGAGTTCAAAATAGCACGCCAGCCGTTTCTCTTCTGTGCCAACTGACGCAAATTGGAAATGCCAAGTGAAGCCAAGACCTTCTAGACCTGGTATTTTCAACGCAGAGATGGCCTTCCACTCTTACCAGCATCGCGACCCGGGTTAAATACTTTCAGAGCTGCAGCCTTTCTTCGTGGTCATGATCCAATGTTCGGATCTAAACCAAATTACGGGTCGACCCGCAAAAAAAAATATTCCGGCGAATTGATAACCTGTCCCTTTTTTGAAGTCGGTTAAAACTGTTTGACTTCTTTGTTAATTTTATGTAAATAAAGTGCAATTTATTAAACTTTAAAAAGTTTATTTATTTATTACATACTGTAGCTTGCAGAAATGTAGTTTTTAAATTCTTAATTACAAAAATATATATTTCAAACATTTGCCAATTCTGCCTTAAAAAATAAGAAACCTAATTGGCTTTGTGGCCACTGATGGAGCCAATGTTATGGCTGAAGACTTGGGCGGGCTGAAAACATTATTGAGTGCAGAAACCGATTTATTTAATTTTTTTTTAATGAAAATAATCATGTTAAAATATCTGAAATTTTTGTTGGAACGAAAGCTGAAATGTTTATGAAAAGTAATGTCAATTGTTCGGGAATCCTTGAAGTTTTTTGAACCAAATAAATTTAAGATTTGATTTCAAGCGTGAAGATATAAAACTTTTACAAATAATGACACCAGCTAAGGTAGTTTCTAACGAAGATCTACCAATTTTATCTCCTAAGTTTCCCCATCTCATAGAATGCGATCCTGATAAAATAACCACGCAGTGGAATTTACTGAGGCTAAGTGAGCTTAATATTTCCAGCGATCTGGATATTGATATGTTTTGAGAAAAAGTTTATTCTATTAAAAATGGAATGAATGAAAATAGCTTCATGCATCTCGCCAATTTTGTTTCTAATATAATTTCATTACCACATAGCTCTGCGGCTAAACTAAACTAAGAAAGAAAATTTAAGATTGACAGGATCGATAGCATAGTGCTATGCAAGGAAGTTGTAAACAAAAATGATCCGCACTATGTGTGCGTGACAAATTCTTATCAAAGTTTTTATTACGAAAATATAAGTATATGAAAAAGTTTAAATTTGCCAGTAAAAAATGTCTGTCACCGATACAGAATTGGGCTATTAATCTTACATAAATTAATTGTTTGTTTTCAGAATGCTTTTTTGTCATTGAAATTTATTTGGTAGGTTGAAAACGATTTTGGTCGGATTTAAGAAGAAAATTGGTAGGAAACAAAAATTGTTAGTGACAACTCGACTCATGTGAGGCGAAGCTCTTCAATATTAGGCCATTTTTCGTTTGAGGCCAATGTCCAAAAAATAAAAAAAAACGTTGTGTACAATTAGCTAGTACTATAATTTATGCATCCGTTCAAAAATGCTGGCACAAGTATACTACATACGAACATTAAAGCAAATTATTTAAACGATAAGATAATTAAGTAGACAAAATAACTAAGCAAATGAAGATGCGTGAAGATCGGAATTCCTAAGCACCAGCAGACACACAACCGCATACCTACCAACCAACCAACCAACCATCATTTAGTAGACAAGCACGTAAACTGGAAGCGGAAGAGCCCTTCAAAATGTTAGCACATATTGCGCTTTATTACTGGCATTATTGCAGTTTGTTATTTGTTGTTGCGTTACGCTTAGAATTAGCGTAAACTGTTGACGTAGGAAAAACAACAGACATTAAAATTTACAACAACAATAACGCAAGCAGCGAAACGCACAAACATATAAACAACATTGTTGAGTATTATTGCAATGCATCGAAGGCAAACAGACATGCCATGCCAGCTATGCAGATAAATAGCAACAATAACAACCGGACCCTTATAGTTTTACTAACTTGTGCATTTTTTTTTTGTTGTGTTTTTGTTTTCGCAAAGTAGCAAGCAAGAGCACTCAATGCAGCAGCATAAACAGAAGTTGCAACTAATGATGAAACTAATTGCATCAAAATGTATCGTCGTCGTCCGCATCGTCGTCGTGGCCAACGCTCGATGCTCGAGAGTTTGGAAAGCAGAAGAAACTTTGCACAACTCATGAAAAATATTCAAAATACTGAAAAGTACTAAAAAGCTATCAAAATTGCACTTGAGCTCTGCAGCGTTCATGCACACACACACACACATGCATACGCACATACGTGGGGTGTTCCATACAAAAACGGACGGGGTTCACACTTCATGTGTTTGATTTGTTTGAAATTTTTAGGGTTGATGCATAAACATAAATAATACATAAATAAATACGAAATTTAATAGTTTTCGTAATATCTCGAGAACGGGGCGAGGAAAAA
>NW_016157683.1:201557-203307 GCF_001687245.7 Rhagoletis zephyria | reverse complement strand
CCTAGTGAGTTCGTGGAGGCTATTAGCAACGCTGGAGAAATTCGGAACAAATCGGGGGTAGTAACCGCATAGACCAAGAAAACTTCGTAGTTCGTGCAGGTTCCTAGGTCTTGGCCAATCCGTTACTGCTTCTATCATTTCCTTCACAGTACAGACGCCCTCCGTTGTCACCTTGTTCCCTAAGTAGTTCTCCTCCTTCCTGAACAGTGCGCACTTTTTAGGACTTAGCTTCAGACCAGCGCCAGCTATCCTCTGGAAAACTTCTTCCAAATTGTTCAGGTGTTCCTCAAAGCTTTTACCCAATACGATAATGTCATCTAGATACACCAAATATGTTTTCCAATCCAGTCCTTTGAGCACATGGTCCATACGTCGTTCAGAAGTGGCAGGAGTGTTGCCTAATCCAAAGGGCATCACCGTGAATTACCACAGACCATCTCCAACGCTGAAAGCTGTCTTCTCTTTATCCTCGTCACTCACCTCCACTTGCCAATAACCGCTCTTAAGGACGAGTGTTGAGAACCACTTTGTTCCCGTCAACGAGTCCAGAAGGTTATCGATCCTGGGAAGAGGATAGCTGTCCTTTTTCGTCACATCGTTTAGTTTCCGGTAGTCTACGCAGAACCGCATTTGACCATCCTTCTTCTTCACAAGTACTACCGGCGAACTCCATGGACTCGCTGATGGTTAAGTCACACCACTCTCGCTCATTTCTTTTATTATTTGGCTAACAGTTTCACGTTTGGCAAGTGGAACACTCCGATGAGCTGAGCCTTACATTGCCAGTATCAATGTGATGTTTCACAACGTCAGTCATTCCTGGTTTGTCGCCATCCTTGTCGAATATGTTGGAGTATCTTCGGAGAAGTTCCTAGCTTTGTGCTGGTATTTTTCTTCCAACCCTTCCGTCCATGCATTAATGTCTCCCGCAATGTCATTCTCGCCAATGGAATCGCTTTCAGGTAAAATTTCGCAGAATACATTGCGTGCATCATGAGATATAATAAATTGTTTATGTTACGAGATGTAGACCTAACTGGTGAAAAGTAAAAATTGGTTGGCAAAGGCAAAGGCGAGCTTACCACATTAGCGTAACGTTTCATGTGGTTAGGGAGCATAATATTCCGTAGGCAGCAATGATCGGAAATGATGTGCTTCGAGATGTGGAGTTAGTGTTTAGGAAAGGAAGCGTTGAAGTGGCAAGCATGCTGAAGGAAGGTAATATTCAGAATAGCGTGTTTGAATATGCATCACCAGTAGTACTAACGACCAAGAAAAATTGGACAACGTTTTTCTGTTGTGACTTCCGCAAGATTAATGAGAAAATATGTAGGGACAATTTTCCTATGACGTTACATCATTTGTGACACAAAACGGACAATACGAGTTTTGCTACGTACAGTTTGGTATAACGAATTCTCCAGCGGTATTTTGCCGTTACATCCGAGGGACTTTTGAAGATTTTCTGGCTGACGGCACAGTCCTTATATACATGTACGACATCGTCATTCCCGCCAAGGATGAGACGGAGGACCGAGATAAGTCAAAAAAAGTGTTAAAGCATGCGAGTAAAAGCGGTTTAGACATTGGGTGGGAGATATGCCAGCTTTTGAAAAAACAAACACATTTTTTGGGGTATATTGTGGAGAGTGGTAGAATTCTTACTTCTGAAGAGAAAACTAAGGCAGTGAAGACTTTTCCAATTTTTCCTGCGAGAAAAAAAGAAAGAAAGAGAAGATTCTTGGGTTTA
>NW_016157683.1:187018-201532 GCF_001687245.7 Rhagoletis zephyria | reverse complement strand
CAGGGTCCTTTGTGATACCGCATGAGGGCTGTTTAATTTTCCCAATCCCATGTAAACCATTTGGTGTTTAGCAAAAATGTGCAAAGCTTCTGATGTTCACCTCTTTCAGGTCATCGATATTGTCTAAGAAATAGCTCCGGGGAGCTTTTGCTCTCCATTTTGACAGAGCGGCGCAATGACAGGGAAGATGTGGGATGGTTTCCTCTTCGTCTACATCAGTGCAGCTTCTGCAGTAGTAGTTCCAGGGTGCGCCCAGTCTAGCTGCGTGTAATCCGATAAGGCAATGTCCGGTGAGAACTCCAGTCACTATGCGATAATTCTGCCTCCTTAGACTCAGTAGAGACTTGGTCATTCCATCATTGGCATCTTTCATTGGCAGCTTCTATGAATTTTTCATTCAGTAGATATTTGCATGTTTGAAGACGGATTCCTAGAGTATTCTTTATGTCTGCATCAGGCAATGTGGTTCCATGACGCTCGAGTTCGTCAGCCTTGCAGTTTTCCCGAATGTTGAAGTGGCCAGGTACCCAGACAACGTGTGTGCTGACTGTCTCAGCCTTGAGGGAAGAAGGGTCGTAAACATGGCCTTGGAAGTGCGGGTGGGTGGCATGTAATCAGTTGTCGGAAACTGAGTAAGGTCGTTCAGAATTTTGCAGTGATCGATATGTGGATACGTCCATTTATTGGTTGCGTTAAGCCTAATGTCGGTACTACATGCCATATCTTCGCATATTCATCCGTCGGAAGAAATGCTAGCAGCGTGTTGAGCACTTTTGCGGTTGTTGTTTTCATGGCTGCTGTTATAAGTTGAGAAGCCAGTTGTTGAACTTTGTCTATTTTCTTAGAGCTAACCTTTTTATTGATAGAATCCCACCAAACTACTAGATAATCGGCCTTACCACCGCGGTGCAGATCCATTCTACGATTTTCCAATAGCCCTAGTGCAAGAGTATAAGGCAGTTGTGGCTTTGTGGGCCCTTTCATCGATGTTTGGTCCCCAGTTTAGTTTCCTATCCATAATTAGCAATAGGTATTTAACCTGATCAGTTCTCTGTGGTGTGGCACCATTTAATGTGACATTTCCGAGAGATGGACAGATGTGTTTCCTTGTAAACAGTACAAGTTCTGATTTTGGTGTCTTACTACCAAACCACGGTTTATGCACCATCGCGAGAGGTTGTTTAGTATTCCATCAATGAGATTAGTCAGGGTTGGTAAATATTTACCTGTAACCGTTATGGCAATATAATCGGCCTAGGCTACCACTCTTCCGCTGTTTCTCTCTATTTCTTTCAGCAAACTGTCAACGGAAATGTTCCATAGTAGAGGCGGGAGTACACCTCCCTGTGGAGTTCTCTTTGTCACGTACTTTTTGACGGAGATTGTTGACAAACGCTATCAGCGTGTTGCAAAGTCCAAGTTCCTGGAGCGGTGAAATGACTGCGTTCGGATTGATATTATTGAAGGCACCTTCAATATCCCAGAAGACAGATAAAGCATATTCTTTGTAGTCCAAAGATTTTTCAATGTCACAGTTAAGGCTGTGTAGAGCTGCATCCTTTCCTTTGATGTCACCATTCAGAGTAGTGAACACTAAGAACGGTTTCGGTTATCGCTCGCCACCGCCTACCGTGAAGCTGCATACGAACGATATCCGCTCGTTCGCTGTCAGCAGAGCCAACAAGCGCCACTTACCGCCGTCAGGGGAGTGACACCCACAAGAGCGCTGCCTACCGCCGCCAGCCGAGCGTCATCTGTAGCGCCAGCAAGGCCGCTGGGAAGTAATATTCTTCCGTAATTCGTTTGAAGTTTTCCTGAAGACACCGGTGAGCTCTATTATGCTCAGTTACTATGGTTTCTAACTGATCGTCTTCGTAGGTTAAGTCTATTAAAAGTTTTTCATCAGTTATGAATAAATTTAATACTAGGAAATGCAGAAATAATTGGGCCCTGAATCTCAGCCACAGTACTTAAGTTGCTAGGAATTGCATTAGTGATGCTGGGGTTAGTGGTGGTTTTCAAATACTCGATTAAATTTTGAACAATATCAAAATTAATTACGTGTCGAACTAATTTCTGTAACATAATTTTAGTGGTTTTGCTTGGGAAATTTCTTTTCGATAAAATAAGTCGATTTTTATATTAATTTACTGGATATTTAATTGACTTCATATTATAACTTGAGAAGATTGCGCTATGCACCGTGTCAGCTTCAGAAACCACCTCAATGTTGGTCATAAACTGCCGCGATAAAGCATATGTCAAGTAAGTTTTCTTTTCCCGGTTTGTAAAAGAATTTCGGCGAATACTCTTCAATGAAGGCCCGTCATATTTTGAGCTTTGTGTTTGGACTTTAATTAGACATTGCGAAGATAAGTGGTTGATGATCAGTAAATATATGGATATCTTTTATTCCATAAATGTAGTGCCTTACTGCTTTGAGGTCCCAAACTATTTCTAGGAACTCGCGTTTATTGGTCGCGTAATTCTCTTCCGCTTTTGACAGAGTCCGAGTCCTAAAAATCATAGTAATGGGCTCTCCTTGCTGGGATAAAATGGCTCACTATGCTCTTGAAGATGCATCAGTTGTTAGTTCAAATGGTTTCGAATACTCGCGGTATTGGGGTACGATGCCAGAATTTGCTTAATTTTTTGAAATGCCGAAATAGGTTTCTTCAGGTAACTTAATTTTTACATTTTTCGAGGTATTAGCTCCCACATACCCGTTCTTTGTTCTTAGATACTTTGTCAATGGTTTTACAATGTGCGCATAGTCCCGAATGAATCTATAGTAGTAGCCAGATAGCCCCAGAAATGAACGAAAAGCTCGAAGAGTGGTCGGTGGATGATAGTTAAGTATATCGTGCACTTTATCAGGGAATGGTTTCATACCTGCCTGGGACACAACAAATCCTAAAAAGATCACCTCAGTCTTAAAAAATTTAAGTTTTTCGCACGATATTCTCATTCCTGCATTGAAAAGATGACTTACCCAATATGTCCAATACTTGGTCCGTTCTTGAGACCAAACGGCGTTCTAAAAAATTCATATTTACCGTTATTGACACTGAATGCTGTTTTTTCTCTCTGTCTTTCATGTCCATCACAGTTTGATGGAACCCAGACTTGAGGTCTAAGGTTGTGAAATATTTTGATTTTCCTAAGTTGGCTAAAATGGCGGATGGTTCTGGAATCGGATAACTATCGAGTACCGTTTTCTCATTAAATTTTCTGTAATCAATTACCATATGTAGTTTCTTATTCCCGTCTTCCTCTAGCCCTTTTTTGTTAACCACATGAATGGGTGAATTATATGCAGAAATAGATTTTCTAATTATTCCATCCTTTAGTAAAGTTGCGATTTCTTTATTTATGAATTTCGCAGCTCAAATAGGGTAAGGATAACCTTTAAAAAGATATACCCAATAATACCATCAAATAATTATGGACCGCAAAAAAAGTAAAACCTTGCAGTTTTGGTTAATATGTGTACCTTGCATTTCATTGTTATTGTGCTCTCACCATTAACCGATTTTATTTTAAAAGGCTTTTTAATATTTTCGATTCTTTTTAATTTTAACTTATTACTGATGTATCAAAAACCTATGTCCTGGCTATTCTTATGCCTTTTGATAATAAAGGGGAAAACCGAAGTTAGCCTAAAAACTGTATGTTTTCGTTCGAGTATGGCTCTCCGTAACACCTTCCTTAATATTCAGCATCTGTATCTTCTTCTTTCAATTCCCTTGTCCTTGCTTAATGATTTACCCGCTTTTTTCTGTCAGCTGTCTATCGGGTTTTTGGGTAACTGAATTGCTTTCTTTATGAACGGTGGCTTGCCTAAGCTTAGAAATTGTAGGTTCAACCTCCGTGGCTGTTGGAGTGCTGCGGCTTCTATTATTATCAAGAATAGGGCTAAATTCCCTGCAGCGAATGTGCTTGCGAGATTGTATCTCTTGTGTGTTGTTTCGAATTCCTGTACAATTGCCAAAGCAGTAGGGAGGTCAGGCATTTTATATGCGAACATAATATCGCGTAAGGGCGGCGTAGGCCATAAAGAAATTCGTGTGAAGTGTTTTTCCTTTCGCGTTCGTGCAAAGATGTAATTAATGACTCATTATCATTATGAGTCATTATTATTTTATTATTAAGTATCAATGTTAGTTGCCTATTGACGGAGTTATAGTATTCGACAAGTGTCGAATTTCCCTGTCGCAAAATACTAAAATAAAATACTAATAAATAAGTTCTGCTTCTAATGTATGGATTGATCTCTTATCAGATGCCGATCAAATCTATTAATAATCGCCCTAAAATTCAGTACTGTGTTAAAGGCGGACAAGGTGGCATTGGTGGNTATACCCAATAATACCATCAAATAATTATGGACCGCAAAAAAAGTAAAACCTTGCAGTTTTGGTTAATATGTGTACCTTGCATTTCATTGTTATTGTGCTCTCACCATTAACCGATTTTATTTTAAAAGGCTTTTTAATATTTTCGATTCTTTTTAATTTTAACTTATTACTGATGTATCAAAAACCTATGTCCTGGCTATTCTTATGCCTTTTGATAATAAAGGGGAAAACCGAAGTTAGCCTAAAAACTGTATGTTTTCGTTCGAGTATGGCTCTCCGTAACACCTTCCTTAATATTCAGCATCTGTATCTTCTTCTTTCAATTCCCTTGTCCTTGCTTAATGATTTACCCGCTTTTTTCTGTCAGCTGTCTATCGGGTTTTTGGGTAACTGAATTGCTTTCTTTATGAACGGTGGCTTGCCTAAGCTTAGAAATTGTAGGTTCAACCTCCGTGGCTGTTGGAGTGCTGCGGCTTCTATTATTATCAAGAATAGGGCTAAATTCCCTGCAGCGAATGTGCTTGCGAGATTGTATCTCTTGTGTGTTGTTTCGAATTCCTGTACAATTGCCAAAGCAGTAGGGAGGTCAGGCATTTTATATGCGAACATAATATCGCGTAAGGGCGGCGTAGGCCATAAAGAAATTCGTGTGAAGTGTTTTTCCTTTCGCGTTCGTGCAAAGATGTAATTAATGTCTCATTATCATTATGAGTCATTATTATTATGAGTCATTATTTTTTTATTATCAATGTTAGTTGCCTATTGACGGAGTTATAGTATTCGACAAGTGTCGAATTTCCCTGTCGCAAAATACTAAAATAAAATACTAATAAATAAGTTCTGCTTCTAATGTATGGATTGATCTCTTATCGGCATATGCTTGATCTAGTCTATTAATAATCGCCCTAAAATTCAGTACTGTGTTAAAGGCGGACAAGGTGGCATTGGTGGATTGCGTTATTTATTTCTCAACATCCCCATCCTTGGAAATCTCCNGGATTGCGTTACTTATTTCTCAACATCCCCATCCTTGGAAATCTCCTCCGTTGTCGGCAGTTGATTGTTGATAGGTTTTTCTGCTAAGAATTTTTTCTTTAATTCACAGTCTCTTTTCTCCTTTTATAAGGATTTTTGGATACTACTTATTTATATGTGGGAACGCTGCTGTCGAGCTACTCCCTGGTGTTAACTTACACAAATCGACATTTCAAAGTTTGTACAAAAATTGTAAAAATTCGGCTGGTTTTCGCTATTATCAAACTTTGAATTCAGAATTTATAGGGAGATTCCAAGTTTTCGATTTTATGAATTTTTCCATATAAAGTTAACCAAGCGTCAAGCAGTGAGGTTGTAATTATATTGTGCTATGATTTTTCTATTTGTTAAGTTTATTGTGAAAAATAGGGTTTGGGGCACCTTCCAAAACCTTCGATGAGATAAGTCAGGGTTGGTAAATATTTACCTGTAACCGTTATGGCAATATACCACTCGTCCGCTGTTTCTCTCTATTTCTTTCAGCAAACTGTCAACGGAAATGTTCCATAGTAGAGGCGGGAGTACACCTCCCTGTTGAGTTCTCTTTGTCGCGTACTTTTTGACGGAGATTGTTGACAAACGCTATCAGCGTGTTGCAAAGTCCAAGTGGAGAGCTATGGACCAACTTCTTCCGTAATTTGTGTATCAAATACGTGCTCTAGTGACTTCCGTAGGAGGACCATAGGCTAATTAGTCTGAACTCATTGGATTTGATGTACGAAGATTTACCCGCTTTGGGAATAAATACAACATTTACCTGCGTCCATCTCTGTGGTGTATAGCCTTTAGTTTGGGAATAATTATATCCATTGTTTCCTGAAGGTCGATGGGTAGGATAGCATCGAGACCGGGTGATTTGAAGGGAGAGAAGCTGTAAGAAGTGTGAGGACTAAATGTTCAACTAGAAATTTAGCCCACACAAGCAACTATATCATAAGCCGGAAATACGACATCGCGCTACAGCAAGGCAAGCAACACAACTCATTGCAACAACCGACAGCATCTTTTTTGCCATGGCAACGCAACATCACACAGAAACATGTGGCTGCACGACTACGCAACATTAAGCACGCAGCCTATAAAAGATAGACCACAGCCGCCCAAGACTCAGTCAGCACGGAGCTGTGGTCGCGGGTGAACAGCTACAGTTGAAGGGAGCGATTGCGTGTGAGTGGCCCCCAAACACCACAAGACACATCACCTCTCAGAGGTAGAAAACCATATTTCGTACTGCGAACTAAGGCTGAATGTAACGATTTCCTGTTAGTGTTAGTCACCACTCAGAGTAGTGAACGCTAAGAACGGTTTCGGTTACCGCTCGCCACCGCCTACCGTGAAGCTGCGTATGAACGATATCCCCTCGTTCGCTTTCAGCAGAGCCAACAAGCGCCACTTACCGCCGTCAGGGGAGTGACACCCACAAGAGCGCTGCCTACCGCCGCCAGCCGAGCGCCATCTGTAGCGCCAGCAAGGCCGCTGGGAAGTAATATTCTTCCGTAATTTGTTTGAAGTTTTCCTGAAGACACCGGTGAGCTCTATTATGCTCAGTTACTATGGTTTCTAACTGATCGTCTTCGTAGGTTAAGTCTATTAAAAGTTTTTCATCAGTTATGAATAAATTTAATACTAGGAAATGCAGAAATAATTGGGCCCTGAATCTCAGCCACAGTACTTAAGTTGCAAGGAATTGCATTAGTGATGCTGGGGTTAGTGGTGGTTTTCAAATACTCGATTAAATTTTGAACAATATCAAAATTAATTACGTGTCGAACTAATTTCTGTAAAATAATTTTAGTGGTTTTGCTTGGGAAATTTTTTTCGATAAAATAAGTCGATTTTTATATTAATTTACTGGATATTTAATTGACTTCATAATATAACTTGAGGAGATTTCGCTATGCATCGTGTCAGCTTCAGAAACCACCTCAATGTTGGTCATAAACTGCCGCGATAAAGCATATGTCAAGTAAGTTTTCTTTTCCCGGTTTGTAAAAGAATTTCGGCGAATACTCTTCAATGAAGGCCCGTCATATTTTGAGCTTTGTGTTTGGACTTTAATTAGACATTGCGAAGATAAGTGGTTGATGATCAGTAAATATATGGATATCTTTTATTCCATAAATGTAGTGCCTTACTGCTTTGAGGTCCCAAACTATTTCTAGGAACTCGCGTTTATTGGTCGCGTAATTCTCTTCCGCTTTTGACAGAGTCCGAGTCCTAAAAATCATAGTAATGGGCTCTCCTTGCTGGGATAAAATGGCTCACTATGCTCTTGAAGATGCATCAGTTGTTAGTTCAAATGGTTTCGAATACTCGCGGTATT
This sequence comes from Rhagoletis zephyria, assembly GCF_001687245.7. Taxonomy (NCBI): domain Eukaryota; kingdom Metazoa; phylum Arthropoda; class Insecta; order Diptera; family Tephritidae; genus Rhagoletis; species Rhagoletis zephyria. The sequence continues at coordinate 193,816 of NW_016157683.1, read as the reverse complement.
GGGGTACGATGCCAGAATTTGCTTAATTTTTTGAAATGCCGAAATAGGTTTCTTCAGGTAACTTAATTTTTACATTTTTCGAGGTATTAGCTCCCACATACCCGTTCTTTGTTCTTAGATACTTTGTCAATGATAGTTAAGTATATCGTGCACTTTATCAGGGAATGGATTTATACCTGTCTGGGACACAACAAATCCTAAAAAGATCACCTCAGTCTTAAAAAATTTAAGTTTTTCTTAAAAAATTTAAGTTTTTCGCACGATATTCTCATTCCTGCATTGAAAAGACGACTTCCCCAATATGTCCAATACTTGGTCCGTTCTTAAGACCAAACGGCGTTCTAAAAAATTCATATTTACCGTTATTGACACTGAATGCTGTTTTTTCTCTCTGTCTTTCATGTCCATCACAGTTTGATGGAACCCAGACTTGAGGTCTAAGGTTGTGAAATATTTTGATTTTCCTAAGTTGGCTAAAATGGCGGATGGTTCTGGAATCGGATAACTATCGAGTACCGTTTTCTCATTAAATTCTGTAAACAATTACCATATGTAATTTCTTATTGCCGTCTTCGTCTAGCCCTTTTTTGTTAACCACATGAATGGGTGAATTGTATGTAGAAATAGATTTTCTAATTATTCCATCCTTTAGTAAAGTTGCGATTTCTTTATTTATGAATTTCGCAGCTCAAATAGGGTAAGGATAACCTTTAAAAAGACATACCCAATAATACCATCAAATAATTATGGACCGCAAACGTAAAACGTTGCAGTTTTGGTTAATATGTGTACCTTGCATTTCATTGTTATTGTGCTTATATCACTTTTGGAAGAGGGTTTTGGCGTGCAGCCCAAGAGTTGGCGTTGGGATTCACTGAATTTGTCATGCGAGCCGAATCCGCAGTCGAACAAGTCGGCGCACAACTGGCTTGTCTTTGGACGTAGCCAGCAGAGCTTCCCGAGGTCAGGCTAGGGATTATGGCTTGGATAGGAATTGGGTTTCTGGGACAGGAGGAGGGATTATAGCGTCGGTGCGGTGATCTTGACATGGCCCAAGGGGAGACCGCTCACCCCGTGCAGAACTTGCGGATACACAAGACGAGTGACTTTCCAAGCAGTCATATCAAGCCCTTTCAGTTCATGATCATCTAAATCCCCAGAGCGGAGGTTTAGATTTCCACTTAAGCCCCATTCTCACGGCAAGAAGACCAACATGATGGAGAAATAATTGGTTAAGTAACCTAAGAACCAGTGTTGCCGAATTGACGATTTCGTCGTCATTTTGACGTTTTTTTTAGCTCAATGACGTTTTGACGATTTGTCCCCCCTTAATAACGATTTTTTATTTTAGTAATTTGCATGGCGCAAGAAACCGATGAAGTAATAAAAAGCGTTCTCGCTTTATTTTCTGACATTTGGCTACCTTATAGTAAAATTTCAAAGACAATTTTTCAAATAAGGCAGTGTCAAAATCTTCTTCGGNAGCGTTCTCGCTTTATTTTCTGACATTTGGCTACCTTATAGTCAAATTTCAAAGACAATTTTTCAAATAAGGCAGTGTCAAAATCTTCTTCGGTCTAATTACTTCACCTGGTATAATTCCGGCATGGTACAAATTTTGTCAAAGGAAAACGTAACCCAAAATCAACCATGCAATTATATAGTTTTGTTCTACAACCAAATCGTAAACTTTTACTGCTGACACCCATTTTGAAAGATAAAGTAAAATAGGAGAGAAAATGTTTCAATCAATATAATCTACCAGTTAACAAATGCTCCCATTACACATTGAAACAGGATCAAAATCTTTAAGAAAGCTCAACCAAGTGGAATTAAAACTTTTTAGAAGCAGTTGTGTTTTAAATTATAATTATAAATTGTCAACAATTACAAATTAACGTTTTAACCGACTTCAAAAACAGGATGAGGTTATCAATTCGTCGAGATGTTATTATTTTTTTTTATGTTATCGCATAACTTTGGACCACGTTAAGCGATTTCCATAATGTTATAAGGAAAGTTGATTATATTTATTGTAATTTTGCTTGTATTTTTTATTGTTACAATAAAGTACAATAAATAAAAATTTTACGTTTTTTAACCGAAATTTCAATTTTTTTTTTAGCAAATTTATGATTTGTCTGCGAAAGCTTTCGGCAACTCTGCTAAGAACATTTCAAATTTTATTTATCTAAAAAATTATCACAAGCTTCGGTTGTCATGGCAACAGTACCTTTTTAAAAAAATCACATATTTTTGCCAGTTTCACAGCGACACAGTAGTGCATTTCAAGGTCATTGAGCATCTTGTATTGGTTGCTGTAGAAAACTGAAAGTTGGTATAGATATTACAAATATTAGAAAGAAAAAAACTAAGGGGGTGTCACATTTCCTAGGATGAAATTTTTTTTTCCCATACAAAAATTGAACCACTTTAATGAGCATCTTAGTGTGAAAATAAATAAATAAAGCTAAGTGAAAGTTATTGTGTTTTATATTATATTTAATTAAATTTCACTAGCATACATCTACTCTTGTCGGCCGCTGTGGTGTAGTGGTAAGAAGTGCGCGCTTCCACCCCGCAGCCCCTTAACAGCGGTCGTCCCTCGGCAGACAATGTCAAACCTCCGAGTGTATTTCTGCCATGAAAAACAGCTTCTCATAAAAATACAATCGCCGTTCGGAGTCGGCGTAAAACTGTACGTCCCTCCTCTTTGTGTGACAACGTCAAGGCGCACGCCACAAATCGGTGGACAAGCTCGGCCAAACCCTAACATATGTTTAAGCGGCAATCTATTATTATTATTATTATTACATCTAATCTTGCCGAGTCATTTGTTGCTTCATTGTTGTTGTATCATTTGTAGTTAACTGAAACCGTTTTTGTTTTTGTACATTTGTTCTACTTTTTTGGTTTACTTCTACTAGTAATTCTTATCACAGCTGTTTGCGTTGCGTTTATTAAGTGTCATAATACAGTGATACTCATACTGTTCGCTACATATATTTTAAAGCTAAATAAATCTGCTCTTAAATCGTTATAATTTATTTCCTTTTCCTTTTTATTAACATAAGTGTTATTGCATTTTTCAATATGAAGTTTGATCTTGATAATTGTCAAGTTAAATGCAATACTGAACGCAACTTATCGTGCTAGCTTTGTGATGGTATTTCCTATCTAAAAAGTGATGGTTTGACAGGAAGAATTCTGGACGCTATTAATGATGGCAAGAGCCTTCGCTGGTCTTGCTTAAAGTGCAGGCCAACAGAGGTTGATATTTTTAAGTTATCTAAGCAAACCAGAAATGGTTTTACAGAAATAGGGAAAGAATTGTCAGTACTGACATGAAAAAAACAAAAGAGTATTGAAAATGGCAACCAATATTCCCATTATTATGAATTACAGAAAATTTTTGCATGATTATTGTTCAAGGCTAAGTAATTAATTGTTCTTGTCAGAAAAACGCTCACGCGTGTTGTTTAATTTAATAATGTGGACTTATTGCTATTTTGCATGCCATTGTTTTATAGAGGTACTGTTTAATATGATTAAGTCACTTAAGTACTTTAGAATCGAATAATTTAGAATCGAGTCTTAATTATTTGACATTTCCTTTCATTGTACACTTTACTTGTTTTTCTCAAGCTATGAATGGCGAAATTCCACTGTAAAAGTCTTTCTTTTCCAATAAAGGATTATCTTAGTAACATCATTTGTAACATTTTTTGGTGCCTCCTGCGAGGACAACATATGTATATGTTTTGTTTTATTTTGGTGAACATGGCGGTATTAAACTGTCGTTCAGCGGCCGACAATGCAATCAAGCGCATACATGCGCGCGTGTGTGAAGAGAACAGAGAAACCCACGACGTATTTCAACTGGAGCACGAGCTTAAATCGTTGAAAACGCACTTTCAGTGATTCACTATTAATCACGATCATCTTGTAGACCGTGCTACCAAGGATGGGATTGCACCGCATGACGCCTTATGGGAAACAATTGAGGCGTTATATGACGACGCTTGCTGTCGCCTCAATCGTCTGATAGCAAACACAAAATCGGTTCCCGCTGTGGCCTCAACCGGCCACGTGCTCAACACTCATAGCCTGTTGGATAGGCGTTCGGTCGACCTGAAAATTTACCCGCTGGTAGTTCCGGTATTCGATGGGAAGATGTGTAATTGGCTTGCGTTTAAGGACGCATTTGAGACTCTCGTACACATGTCCTCCTATACAGAAGCGTTAAGCATTATGAAAATATGTTTAAATATTTTAAATGCTTAGNTTTAAGGACGCATTTGAGACTCTCGTACACATGTCCTCCTATCCAGAAGCGTTAAGCATTATGAAAATATGTTTAAATATTTTAAATGCTTAGATATCTTGCAATCTGTAAATGTTATCCATGTGTCTAAACGTAAGCGTCTTCATAGTCTATCTATTAGATCTTGTTTATGTTGATTATGCATCTAAGTCCGTTGTAAATAAGTGTGATCCACTAGTTTTGCCCGAAGATATCAACTGCTCTGCTATGGAGATATCTTACGAAATTATAAGTGATGGTCGGAATTCCGGTATCCAAGCATACGAACCAAATATACGCTTTGAGTTTTCGAAAGCCAACTAGGGATGTAAAAAAATACCGATGTATCGAGCAACACCGATGGTCGTGGCTTTAAACATATATGTTCCTCGATGTTTTTACGAATCCGATGTTAAATCAAAACATGATGTTTTGAAAAACATCGAAGATGTTTCCTGACTAATTTTTCACGATTTTATTTTATGCGCGCTTCAAAATTGTGTGCCAGCGTTTGATAGCGGTTAATAAGTACTTTCGTGGAATCATGCCCAAGTATGATTCTTTAATAAATTCCCATATTACATTAAATAAATGTTCATATATGAATANTCGATGTATCGAGCAACACCGATGGTCGTGGCTTTAAACATCGATGTTCCTCGATGTTTTTACGAATCCGATGTTAAATCAAAACATCGATGTTTTGAAAAACTTCGAAGATGTTTCCTGACTAATTTTTCACGATTTTATTTTATGCGCGCTTCAAAATTGTGTGCCAGCGTTTGATAGCGGTTAATAAGTACTTTCGTGGAATCATGCCCAAGTATGTTTCTTTAATAAATTCCTATATTACATTAAATAAATGTTCATATATGAATATGTATATAAGTAAGAAATACTTTACATATGTGTTAGCAAACGTGTATTACGCCAGAGATTCTAATTCATGCTTATATTTTAGATCAATAAACGAACGAAGCTTGTGCTGGAGGTATTTTGATAAACTGGTAGCGGGCTCAGTGAAATTTTATTTAACTTTCCTTATAATATTTAAGAAAAGAGAAATGTAAACATATCGTCACCTGAAATACGAAAAGACATAACAACTTCGTAACTGAAATGTAAAAAGTCGTTTATAATAGTCGTTTAGTTGTAATTTGATGAAAACCATCATATCAATCAAAAACTGAATTTTGAATTTTGTATTAGTTACGACTTTCTTAATTTCAGGGACGATGTTTGTTACGTGCCTTTGCATTTCAGGTGATATGTGATTAAATTTTTACTTTATATTTGTATTGTAAACCACCTCTCTGAGTCAATATGTTAATAATAAGAAACAGTAGAGCAGTCTTTACCGTTATTGCAACTTTATGAATCAGCACACAGGTTAAATAAAAATTAGAAAAATCTTTAAAAACATCTTTGTTTTCATTGTATACATCGAACTGCCATCGATGTAATTTTGCGAAACATCGATTCTTGAAACATCGATGTTTTCATCGTAATATACATCCCTAAAGCCAACTTTATAAAGCTTAACAAAGAACTGTCTAAAAACATATAAAGAAAATATTGAACAAAGCGGTGCACTTTTTCATTTTACTTTACATAAATTATTTGAACATCATATTCNAGAGCAGTCTTTACCGTTATTGCAACTTTATGAATCAGCACACAGGATAAATAAAAATTAGAAAAATCTTTAAAAACATCTTTGTTTTCATTGTATACATCGAACTGCCATCGATGTAATTTTGCGAAACATCGATTCTTGAAACATCGATGTTTTCATCGTAATATACATCCCTAAAGCCAACTTTATAAAGCTTAACAAAGAACTGTCTAAAAACATATAAAGAAAATATTGAACAAATCGGTGCACTTTTTCATTTTACTTTACATAAATTATTTGAACATCATATTCGTAAACGCATGTGTGTTCATCAGGAACAAACACAGTTATGTTTCACTAAAGAACCGAGAAATTTGAAAACAAAAAAGTCCCGTTATTTTACATTAAACAAAAAAACGATTAGACACATACTATCTTAAATACTCAATTTTGCTCCATAAGTTCTTTGAATTAAACAAAAAGTTTACAAAGCTTATTTGTGTAAAGAAAACGGCGTAAAATATATAACCCCAAATCATTTTATGATTTCGTAAACTCCAAGGGTAATGTACGTGTATTTCCGTCCGCCATGAGGTATCAAAATGACGTCTCTAGTGATAATACTGTAACGATTATCATCGAAACCTTGATTGATTTCCCAAATATCCTACGGCTCGTATCGCAGGATTGTTAAATAAATGCTAACGATGACCAAATTGTAGTACAATTAACTTTATTGTACAACAAACAATTTACAATACTCGCTAATACAGTAAAAACACTTTACAATACTTGTTAAAGCAATAACAATGCTTTACCACTTGTTAACACAATTAAACTTATAGCTTGCTTATTCGCAACTCACTTCTCTGCTCACTTT
>NW_016157683.1:176100-183082 GCF_001687245.7 Rhagoletis zephyria | reverse complement strand
ATGGTCGGCGGGACATGGCATCAGCATTACCGTGGACACTTCCCTTGCGGTGCTCAATAGCGAAGTCATAACTTTGCAGTCTCTCAATCCACCGAGCTAGCTGTCCTTCTGGATTCTTAAACTGTAGTAGCCACTTCAGCGCTGCATGGTCCGTTCGAACTCGGAAACGTTGCCCATAGGGGTACTTGTTGAAATGTTTCACGCACTCCTCCAACGCTAGTAGTTCTCTCCGAGTTACGCAGTAGTTCCTTTCTGGGTTTCCAATCGACCGGCTATAGTAGGCAACTACCTTCTCCTGCCCATCAATTACCTGCGACAGTAAGCCTCCTATGGCATAACCCCTAGTATCCGTATCCAAAATGAGCGTTGCACCTGGAACGGGATACGCTAGCATAGGTGCAGTACATAGTCGTTCCTTCAGAGTCTGGAAAGCCTCCTCCTGCTCTTTGTTCCACTCGAAGACTCTATTTTTCCTAGTGAGCTCGTGGAGGCTATTAGCAACGCTGTAGAAATTAGGAACAAATCGACGGTAGTAAGTGCATAGACCAAGAAAACTTCGTAGTTCGTGCAGGTTCCTAGGTCTTGGCCAATCCTTTACTGCTTCTATCTTTTCCTTCGCAGTACAGATGCCCTCCGTTGTCACCTTGTGCCCTAAGTAGTTCACCTCCTTCCTGAACAGTGAGCACTTTTTAGGACTTAGCTTCAGACCAGCGCCAGCTATCCTCTGGAAAACTTCTTCCAAATTGTTCAGGTGTTCCTCAAAGCTTTTACCCAATACGATAATGTCGTCTAGATACACCAAACATGTTTTCCAATGCAGTCCTTTGAGCACATGGTCCATAAGTCGTTCAAAAGTGGCAGGAGTGTTGCCTAATCCAAAGGGCATCGCCGTGAATTGGCACAGACCATCTCCAACGCTGAAAGCTGTCTTATCTTTATCCTCATCACTCACCTCCACTTGCCAATAACCGCTCTTAAGGACGAGTGTTGAGAACCACTTTGTTCCCGTCAACTAGTCCAGAAGGTTATCGATCCTGGGAAGAGGATAGCTGTCCTTTTTCGTCACATCGTTTAGTTTCCGGTAGTCTACGCAGAACCGCATTTGACCATCCTTCTTCTTCACAAGTACTACCGGCGAACTCCATGGACTCGCTGATGGTTCAATCACACTACTCTCGCTCATTTCTTTTATTATTTGGCTAACAGTTTCACGTTTGGCAAGTGGAACACTCCGAGGAGCTTGACGGATTGCCCTTACATCGCCAGTATCAATGCGATGTTGCACAACGTCAGTCCTTCCTGGTTTGTCGCCATCCTTGTCGAATATGTTGGAGTATCTTCGGAGAAGTTCCTTAGCTTTGTGCTGGTATTTTTCTTCCCACCCTTCCGTCCATGCATTAATGTCTTCCGCAATGTCATTCTCGGCAATGGAATCGCTTTCAGGTAATTTTTCGCAGTTGAAGATTGCCTCTACCTCTCGAAATTGCCCCAGTACAGTTCCTCTTCGGAGTTTGACTGGTGATTTGAACTCATTGAGCACTCGTACTGGGATACGTCCATCCTTTTGCGTCTTAGCCAGGGTTTTACCAATAAGTACGTCCGGTGTAGAATTTTGTGTTGCTTCAACAACCCACAACTTGTTTGTCCCACAATCTCCATCAATCTTTGCCCACACAACTGCTTCTGACTTCGGTGGAATCTGCTCGCTTTCCTCTAATATCACTCGCTTGCTGCTGTACGGACCATCATACCCAAACCGAAGGGGCACTTCCATGTTTTTATACGTCATAATCCGGTTCTTCGTGTTGATCTGCATACCTTGATCAAGCAATAAGTCTAATCCAATGATGACTTCATCCATAATCGCCGCGACTATGAACTTGTGTAACACTGTCACATTCCTTATTGCGACTTTGCATGTTACCTCTCCTACAACTTGGGTGTCCTCACCAGTTGCTGTCCTCAACCTTGCTCCAGGTAATGGCCTTACCTTTTTAGTGACCAAATCAGCTACGGCTCGAATCGCTGTTCTTAACTTTATTGTACAACAAACAATTTACAATACTCGCTAATACAGTAAANGATTGTTAAATAAATGCTAACGATGAACAAATTTTAGTACAATTAACTTTATTGTACAACAAACAATTTACAATACTCGCTAATACAGTAAAAACACTTTACAATACTTGTTAAAGCAATAACAATGCTTTACTACTTGTTAACACAATTAAACTTATAGCTTGCTTATTCGCAACTCACTTTACTTGTAGCTTTCTGACTTGTAACTAACTCACTTCGCTGTGGCGGCGCCCTTATATACCTGCGCTCGTACTTATGGCAACTCTAGGACGTTCTGAAGTTTATCGCTCATTCTCTTTCTCTCGCTGTTCGCAGTGTTCATCCAACTTGACGTTTCTCTTTGTGGAACATTCTACGTCGTTCCTCGAACATTCTGCCTATTTCTCGTAGTTCGCTTCGCGTTGACGCAGTATTCGTTGCAATACAATACTTTCTAACATGTTCGCTCAGTTTTTCAAATCCAATTATTCCATGGTAACATTGACTATCTTTTTAAAATATGTCCAATTAACTCAATAAATACCCCAGTAATATTTCCCGATGTTTATCTGAAATCCTTAAAGCAGTCCTTTAGCTATGGTCCTGACCAGATTCCTTCTTGTTTTCTTACAAATTCTGCTGATTATCTCGTTATTTAATTTGTCTGTTAAAGAGGGCTTTTTTCGTACTGTATAGAAGGAATCATTCATAACCCCGTTACATAAAAGCGGTATCAGATATTCAGAGGTGAACTACCGGGGAATAGCTAAGCTTTCTACAATTCCTAAGTTATTTGAAGCAATTATAACAAATCAGTTGACGCTTCTATCTCTTCTAGCTTTTCATTCAGTCAACATGGATTTTGCAAGGGCAAATCAACTTCTACAAATTTACTTGATTTAGCAATTAGTGAAAGTAAAACTGTTGATGTTATCACAGCGCACGGCAGTGCGCACGAGTTACAAAAGTAGCCACAGTAGCATTCTGAAATGCCTCGCTTATATGAACACATATACACGAGATTTGGAAGTTTTTATGCAGACGTCCAATCGACATGTTTGAGGTATCATTGAAAAGGTCTTGCAGAGTGTGTCCAGAAAAGCTTCATAAACAATTAACCGGATTCTTAAAAAATAGGCTAAAGTGTTGCGAAACAAAATACGTTTTTTTACTTTTGCCGGTTTAAAGGGGCAAGTGGGTACACCCGACATATTTAGTATTATTCTATTGGTCAACCTTTCCAACGGTAAATTATATATTTAGTTCCGGATACTTGTTGGAAAGATATAGAGCTAAATTGATTTTGGTTCGTGACTCCACTACGAGATGCTTTGCGATGTGTGTAGCGTCTGTACGTACCTTCATTTAATTTTTTTTTCAAACTTTAAGGAATTAAAGTACAAAAAAAACTATGGAGGTTTTGCTCCAGGATATTTCGATTCGTATGCCATTGTGGGCGTGACTGGTGCCTGAAATTCGAAAAAAGGCAATTTTTAAACTATCGCTGAGGCCGCACTACTCATTCCATACCATTGATGTGAATATCAGTAGAAGGGCCTTAAAACAAGCTCGCTAATGCTGTCTTTTGCGTTTATGAGGTATAAATATGTCATAACGTTATCGCCTGAAAACAAAAAATCGGGCTGCTGAAAATATTGATTTCGAGGATTTTCTCAAAAACTGGCCCGTCGAATTTATTCTAGGTTTCCTCAAGTCTTCCAGTGAAGAAGCAAGGGAAAGCCTCGGATGAGACCCCCCCTTATGATGACGACCACGGCAAATGTTTAAAGGACTACGATTTGAGGGCATGCACCTGGAATGTCCGGACCCTTAATGGGGAAGGTGCCTCTGCCCGGCTGGTTGATGTCCTCGTAAGGACAAAAGCTGACATCACCGCCATCCAAGAAATGCGTTGGACGGGGCAAGGCAAACAATGTCTGGGGCCTTGCGACGTCTACTACAGCTGCCATCTAAAGAAGCGCAAATTCGGACTTGGATTTGTGGTGGGAGAGACACTCCGTCGCCGAGTACTGTCGTTCACCCCGGTGGACGAGCGTCTAGCCACAATCCGCATCAAAGCGAGATTCTTCAACATCTCGCTCATCTGCGCCCATGCCCCGACGGAAGAGAAGGATGAGGCATCCAAGGATCTCTTCTATGAGCGCTTGGAGCGCACGTACGAGCGCTGCCCCCGTCATGATATCAAAATCGTGCTTGGCGACTTCAATGCCAGGGTGGGCAAAGAAGGGATCTTTGGAACCACCGTCGGAAAATTCAGCCTCCACGACGAAACGTCCGACAACGGATTGAGGCTGATCGACTTCGCCGGGGCCCGAAACATGGTAGTATGCAGTACTAGGTTCAAGCATAAAAAGATCCATCAAGCTACCTGGCTGTCTCCGGATCGAAAAACGAGAAACCAAATCGATCATGTTGTGATAGACGGAAGGCACGCTTCCAGTGTTTTAGACGTACGCACACTCCGAGGCCCAAACATCGACTCGGACCACTATCTTGTTGCAGCCAAGATACGCCCCCGCCTCTGTGCAGCAAAAAATGTGCGCCCAAATATGCAAGGAAAGCTTAACGTCGAAAAGCTGCAATCACAACAGACAGCCAGCGCTTTCGCTACTCGACTCTCACACCTGCTCTCAGAGAGCACTCTTCAACAAACCGACATATGCGAGCAGTGGAACCACATTTCCCGCTCATTAAGTACCGCCGCCGAAGAAGTAGTCGGATTTCAGCGAGCCCGAAAGAACAACTGGTACGATGAGGAGTGTCAGGAAGCTGCAGAGAAAAAAGATGCCGCCTACAGGGCCACGCTGCGATCGGGCGCAACGCGCGCTATGTGGGACCGCTATAGGGATCTGAAGAGGGAAGCGAGACGTATTTGCCGCAACAAGAAGAGAGAGGCAGAAATACGTGAGTGCGAAGAGCTTGAAATGCTGGCCGACAGGAGGAATGCCCGAAAATTTTACCAGAGAGTTAGGCGACTTACGGAAGGTTTAAAGACCGGGGCGCACTCCTGTAAGAACAATAATGGCGACCTAGTAACTGATGTCCAGAGCGTACTTAAATTATGGAGGGAACACTTTTCCGCCCTACTAAATGGTAGCAGCACGGAAAGTTGTGGAGAAGAAGAACCCGAGCCCGCAGTCGATGATGACGGAGTCGACGTTCCACCGCCTGGCTATGACGAGGTACGTATAGCAATAACGCGGCTGAAAAACAACAAAGCCGCTGGAGCTGACAGCCTGCCAGCTGAGCTATTCAAGTACGGCGGCGAGGAGTTGATAAGGTGCATGCATCAACTCTTGTGCAGAATATGGTCAGATGAACGCATGCCCGACGACTGGAATTTAAGTGTGCTCTGCCCAATCCACAAGAAAGGTGACCCCGCCATTCGCGCCAACTACCGCGGGATCAGCCTTCTAAGCATAGGTTACAAGGTCTTATCGAGCGTATTGTGTGAAAGACTGAAGCCCACCGTCAATGAACTGATTGGGCCTTATCAGTGTGGCTTTAGACCTGGCAAATCCACCATAGACCAGGTATTCACAATACGCCAAATCTTGGAAAAGACCCGCGAGAAAAGGATCGACACTCACCACCTATTTGTCGACTTTAAAGCCGCTTTTGACAGCACTAAAAGGAGTTGCCTATACGCCGCTATGTCTGAATTTGGCATCCCCTCAAAACTCATACGGCTGTGTAAAATGACGTTGAGCAATACCACCAGCTCCGTCAGAATTGGAAAAGACCTCTCCGAGCCGTTCGCCACAAAACGGGGTTTCAGACAGGGCGACTCCCTTTCATGTGACTTCTTTAATCTGATGTTGGAGAAGATAATAAGAGCTGCAGAACTGAACCGCTCAGGAACAATTTACTACAAGAGCGTGCAATTGCTGGCTTATGCCGATGACATCGACATCATCGGTAACAAAAACCGCGAAGTCTGTTCTGCCTTTTCCAAGTTGGATAGGGAAGCAAAGCGCATGGGTCTGGTGGTAAACGAGGACAAGACGAAGTATCTCCTGTCATCAAACAAACAGTCAGCACATTCGCGCCTTGGCACCCACGTCACTGTTGACAGTTACAATTTCGAGAAAGTAGAGAATTTCGTTTACTTGGGAACCAGCATTAACACCGATAATAATGTCAGCATTGAAATCCAACGTAGAATCACTCTTGCCAACAAGTGCTACTTTGGACTGAGTAGGCAATTCAGGAGTAAAGTCCTCTCTCGACGTACGAAAACCACGCTCTATAAGTCACTCATCATGCCCGTGCTGGTATATGGCGCAGAAGCATGGACAATGACAACATCCGATGAGGCGGCTCTTGGGGTGTTTGAGAGAAAGATTTTGCGGAAGATTTACGGGCCTTTACGCGTTGGCGACGACGAGTACCGCAGACGATGGAACGATGAGCTGTATGAGCTTTACAACGATATGGACATAGTGCAGCGAATTAAAATACAGCGGCTCCGCTGGCTTGGTCATGTCGTTCGAATGGACACCGACGCTCCAGCTCTGAAAGTATTCAACTCGGAACCCGCTGGTGGTAGCAGAGGAAGAGGGAGGCCCCCACTGCGATGGAAAGATCAGGTGGAGAAGGACTTGGCTTCACTTGGCGTTTCCAATTGGCGTCAGTTGGCACAGAGGAGAAACGACTGGCGTGCTTTGCTGAACTCGGCCAAAATCGCTTAGGCGGTTACAGCGCCAAAAAAGAAGAAGAAGAAGAAGTTATCAACACAACAAAACTGTCCAATCCGCGACCATCATCTAAACCGAAATTCCCTGCAAATCAGGGGAATTTCCCTCGAGTTGATTTGTACGCTTTGTATGTCGCTTTCTAATTCTTATAGAAATTTTTATTTTTTTAATATTTTTATTGCGCTTTTTACGACGCATGTTTA
>NW_016157683.1:142346-175986 GCF_001687245.7 Rhagoletis zephyria | reverse complement strand
ATCGAACCTGCGAATTCGATGTTCAAAGTCAGAAGCGTTAACCACTGAGCTATGTACATCCCGTAAACTCTTGTTGCTAATTCATTTTCCTTATTCAACCAACTACTATCAAGTGCAGCTGATTTGCCGCTATTTAAACTCGACAGCGTGGTTGTTGTTGTCAATTCTATACATCCATTTGCTTATTTGCTTTTTTGTATAGTTTCAGGTAGGCTCTTCCTAAACTATGTATTTGTCAATGTTATTGTGACTTATTAATATTTTAATTTTAATATTTTTATTGAGCTTTGTACCACGATTGTTTATTAGGAAAAATTGAAAAAGCAACAAAGTCTAAGCGGTAGAAGTTATAGCACTATTTCGGAGATCACCACATCTCCTCATCAGACTTCTTTTTNATAACTTTTAAATTATAGGTGTTTAAATTTAAAAAGATAATGAAAACAATTGCACTTTTTATTTAATTTTTAAGAGGGGCAAAGTTAATTATGTCATAACTTTTGAAGCGCACCATATTCTGATTTGAAAATTAATGGGCTTATCGTCCCCTGGGTAAAAGATTGTCGTAAGCGCAATTTTTACGATTTTTAGTTCTAGATGCAGTTATATATTTTGAAATAAGGTCTTTCGATTGGTGTTATCAGTTTTCAGATGTCTCCTTTGGTTTCCGAGATTTTGACTAAAATTTTTTCTATAATTTAGTAAAAATTAGTTAGTGATGCAGCCATATTAAACTAATCAGTATCTTAAAAATGACGTTCTCCATTTTTGGATATCTCCTTTAGTTTCCGAGATATTGAGTAAAAAGTGTCGTTAATTTAGTAGAAATTTTGATCACATTTTGTCGTATTTCGTACAAAGTGGCTGCCAAATTGCGGACAAACTCAAAACTAAGTAACAATAAACATTAAAAATTTAATAATTTAAGAGTTTTGTGAACTAGTAACATTTTCAGAGACTTTGGAGAAAATCTATCTTCGCGTTTTTGAGAAATTGTATTCCAAACTTCAATCGCGATTTCCCACAACCTACCGAAATTAACATACGAAAATCTTTTACCCAGGCGACGTTATGTGTGTGCTTCATATCGTCGTTTAAAGTACAAAACCGCGTATCGTCATTCTGCAAAACCGCGTAACTGACATTGGCTGCCAAAAATTGGATTTGCTCACAGAAGCTCTAGGCTCAATCCTTATCTATTCTTCCTGAAATATACTAGCCAGAAATGCGATTTCTTTATAAAAAAGATAACCATTTTGAAATATGAGTGCTTTTACGCTCTAGAAAATAATTTCTACAACTTCACATACGCGGNGTACAAAATAAAGAATGCAGCTGTGCTATCACTTCGTGCGTATCATGGAAACGCCAAATTGTGTGTATTTTAGACATTTTTTGCATCACATGCCGAAATTGTAATATTTTTTCCTTTTTTAATTGCAAGTATGTACACAGTATGCAACTATACCCGCCTTTAACCTAACTGGGAAGACGCATACATTCTTACCTAAATTTGTATATACATACGCCTAATTCTGTGCACTTGACGATTTAACAGAAAGTTGACAAATAATCAAGATTTTTATCAAGTTTAAAACTTTTCGGCATTCTTGGCATAACTTGATAAAAGTAAAAAGCTTTTACACCCTGTGCTTTTCCCCACACTATGGTGAAAATCGTAATGTAAACCGAGCTCAGCTGTTTAGTGCAAGAAACTGGAGTCCTCAAAAACGTAAGAATTTCAGTTTTATATTACTTTTATATAATATAAGCTATTTAAATATTTACAGAAAAACAAAACACGATCGTGCTACGCAGAAGCGGTTGCAGCGTTTTGTCTCATTTGTCTGCGCTAATATGGGGAAAGGAAAGAATAACCCGAAGTCGCCACAGAAAATGCAGTGCTTATGGAATCAGTTGGCGGACGAGTTGAATGCATTGAGGGGACCAACACGCACCGCAGTAAAGTGGAAAGAGGTAATTTATTTTATCTCAGTTATTATATGCTTATACATGTATGTATATGAATGTATGTACATACATATGTACATTAATATATATGAATGGATATCGTTGTTTAATGTTGCCATAATTTTAGACCCTCGGAGTTTGGAAGAGCCAATTGCGTACGCGAGCACGCAGATTAAANATACAAAATATGTTCGAAAGTTTTTCTTACATGGAAGAAAGTGCGTAACACCATCAGCAAACAATTTTTCAAAAATCATCAGGATCTTTTAGCAGTATTAAACTTGCACTTTAGAATATAAAATTAAGTAGGCTATTTATCTTTTCTATAAATTCTAATTAAAACGTTTGTACTTTTGATGAAACTTTGTTAAATTTTTCTATTTTTTGCATAAACTTTAAAGTTTCGATTTTGTTAGATGAGTCATACTTTTATAAAAAAATGCCAAATAAAATTCCTAATTAAAAACATTGTGAACATATCAGAAACATCACTGTACAATTTAGAGTTTGAGTCGAGTAGTTCATACTTCAAAAAGTATCATACATACATATGTATCAATACATACAGTGAAGCAAAATAACCTGCGACGCGACATTTTATCAAGTTTTGGTTATTTCTCTTTCGCTAGTTTAATGATTAATATTTTTGTATGAAAGTATAGCTGATTACTTAACANTGCAAAATAACCTGCGACGCGACATTTTATCAAGTTTTGGTTATTTCTCTTTGGCTAGTTTAATGATTAATATTTTTGTATGAAAGTATAGCTGATTACTTAACAAAAACCATAATTCCAAATTTCCGACTGTGTACAAAAATAATGAAAGCTTGCAAAATTTCATCAAAATTTCTAATTTTTTATCAGAATCTTTAGAAAAAATGTAGCTTTGGGGTCCATTAAATTTGAGTGAATAAGGTCAAATTTGAAGTAGCTCGGACTTAGGGTTGATTTTTTGTAATTTTTTTTTTGTTGACGGTGTCACGCATTTTTTTCCATAGACATTTCCTCGAACATTTTTTAATATGGAAGAAAAATGCGGAGCACTGTCAAAAAAAAATTGCCAAATATCAACGGCAAGTCGTAGTTACTTCCAATTTGTACCTTATTAAACTCAATTTTAATGGACTACAAAGCTGCATATTTTTTCTAAATGTGCTGATTGAAAAGTTAGAAATTTTTGGTGAAATTTGGCAGAGTTTTCATAATTTTTGCAAAAAGTCTAAAATTTGGATTTATATGTTTTTAAGTAATACTTTCATAAAAAATATTAAACATTAAACAAACTTAAGAAAAATAATTAAAACTTGCTAAAATGTCGCGTCCCAGTTTATATTTGGTTCGGTGTAAGTACTTTAGAATGATAATATAATAACTTAAGCAAAATGTAATGTGATTTCACTATAATCTTGAACTGTAAACGTAGTTCGTAACCCATTTAATTTGAGTGTAATAAAGTACTTTTGTTCAAAGTGAAGTTTTTTTTAATTTTTTTCGTGAATAAGAATTGGATTATAGTGTTGAAGTATATCTCGATCTTGTTCTCTCTCCTTCGTGGGTATACTGCGAGGAATCAAGGGAATTCATTGCCGAATCGTTATCATCTACGACATCGTTATCTACCTCCATCGCTTCAATGCCCGCTTTTGTCATTATGTTGTGAAGGATGACACAACTCGCAACAATGAGTGATGTTGTTTCGTGGCAATAATGAAGCACTCGGTACTTTAGCAAACATCTAAAGCGGGACTTGAAAACTCCGAATGCTCTTTCTATGCCGTTCCTAGCAGACGCATGCAATTTGTTGTATTTGACTTCTTTATCATGGCTCCAAAGGGTAGCCTTGATCACCAATAAGCCAAGATTCTCTTTGGTGAACAGTAGTCCTGGTATGCTGACGTATTAGTTGCTCCCGTAGGTCAGACGTTGCCCGTATCCCGGAATTATGCGTCGCCCCAGGAAATTTTGTGTTTAGGAATGTAAAGCACAAACGATGATCGCATACCTATGAAACCAAACTCATATAAATTGATTTTGTCAAAGAAATTGTAACCTACCGCTTCGACATTAATGCTGTAGAACCCCTTTCTGTTTAAATACAACCTAAGCGGGCGTTCTACATTGTTAGAAGGAGGAGCAACAATAGCGATGTGGGAGCAGTCATTTGCTCCTACAGTGCTTTTTATTCCAAACTTTCGAAAAAATCTGATAAAACACAAGATTTCAGATGACACTGTTTTTCTATAAAAGATAATTCGCTTTTAATACCCTGTTTTAATTATGGTTTCTTCCTAAATCGAACTGGGAAACTTAATTTCTCCGCCTTTAACCCTTGTAATGAGCTTTGTCACAGCCCGCAAACTTCTTGAAAAGGACGACTGGCTCATTGGCAAATTGCAATTATTTCCCACGCATTTCTGATATAATCTGTTGCCAAAAAAGTTTAATACTGCCAAGACGCGTACAGTAAGAGGCAATGAGGTATTTTGGTCATCATGCGGTTCCAAATCAATAATAAGACTCCGGCACAATTGGCGGGTCAAACGGAAGTGTTGCATGAACACGTTCTCACTCAAGGAAAATGGATCACTGGCATCCCTCAAGGACCTTATATAGCGCGAGCGGTCTCTATTTTGTTCATGTTCCTCTTCTTCCCACAATAATAGTAAAAGAAGCATTTCTTCTTCCATTTTTAATAATTAGTTAACACAATTTTGAAATGTTTGAAGCAGCTTTAAAATTTAAATTTGAATCGTTCAAAAATTTGTTTATTTGTCAAACGCATTTGACTACTTGACGATTTATCAAGAAAAAAGTTTTTTATTATTGACATAGAATACGAAACACTTGATAAATTGTCAATATTGATAAATAAACAAGTTGGCGAATTTATCAAGTGCACAGAATTAAGCTGTTAGTTCACTTTTGGGGCCGCTCCTAATCTATACTAATATATATTTTGAAAGCCGTTTTTTTCNTTGGCGAATTTATCAAGTACACAGAATTAAGCTGTTAGTTCACTTTTGGGGCCGCTCCTAATCTATACTAATATATATTTTGAAAGCCGTTTTTTTCTGTTCGCAAAGCTCGAGATCGGCTGTACCGATTTTTTTGAAATTTCGGTTATATTTTCTGGATGATCTTCTCATTGTCTTAGGCAAAGTTTAAATACTTCCCTAAAAATGTAACTGCAGGACTTTAAAAATCCTATGAATCTAACATACATGCCCACATAACAGCGCTGGTCAGAGCTGAGAGCGCTCTCTGCTGATAATTTTTACGGAATACAGCGCAAAGGAAGGGTTATGTATACATATGCATATGTGCTAATGGGCACGTTCAGAAGGCGCAACAGCTCAGTAATTGTAGCGATTGTAGATGATCGTAAAATAATTCTGATCATTTGAGACAATCTGTTGTGTGTTGTTGAATTTGGCAGCTAATGTATCAAGCCGTTCAAAAGACGCATTACAATCACTGATTTTTTTTAGTAACGGATGCGCTCAACTGCTGCGCCTTCTGAACCTACCCAAAGTTAACGTTAATGTTGATTATTTTGTTAAAATAAAATTATAGTTTAAAAAACTAAAACCTCGCTGTTATAATTTCCATTCTTACTGTCATCAGGTATGTAACTTGAGAATAGAAGTCTCTACATCGTTTAGGCGCATCAATATTACATAGCTACATCCCGAGCTAATAAAAGGTAGGTAATAAAAACAAATATGTACAGTTCATGGAGAAATAATGTAGACAATTATGTATGTATGTAGAGTCGTTTATGTTGCCACAAGGACCAACTATATAGACATATGTATGTATATAATTACGTATAAAAACCCTGCTGCTATGTTGTTTTGTACGTAAGTGAGTGCAATATTAAAAGCAGCAATGTATATCGCAAAGCTCGAGAATGGCTGAAGCGATTTTTTTTTGAAATTTCGGACGCCTGCTGCAGACGTTCAAAGGATGGCTATCGGCTAACAAAAATCTCGATATATAAAAAGTGCGTGGAACCTCGCATTCGAACCGAATTGTTCATACTCCACACTCTGGAAATGTCCATGGTAGAGTTCTGGAACTTGATATGGAGATATATGAAATCCATCGAATACTCTTGGAGAAAAATTGAAGCTATCAGAAAAGAGGGCGGGGCATCTCCCATACATACCGAATATTCATACTGCATATCTCTGGAAGTGTTCATGGTAGAGTAATGGAACGTGGTATTGGAAAAAGTGGACCTATTGGAAAAGGGGGCGTGGCAGCTCCCTTTCCAACCGAATTTTCCATACTGCATATCTCTGGAAGTATTTATGGTAGAGTATTGAAACTTGGTAAGGAGATATACGAAATCCATCGCATACTCTTGGAGTAAAATTTGAGCTACTGGAAAAGAGGGCGTGGCATCTCCCATACAAACCGAATTTTTCATACTGAATATCTCTGGAAGTGTTCATAGTAGAGTATTGGAACTTCGTATGGAGATATATGAAATCAATCCCATACTATTGGATAAACATTGGAGGTATTTGAAAAGGGCGCGTGGAACTTCCTATATAAACCGGCGATTTCGTACTGCATATTTCTGGAAGCGTTCATGGTCAAATTTTTGAACTTGGTACGGAAATATATGAAAGCAACTGGAGTTATTAGAAAAGGGGCGTGACACCTCCTATACAAACCGAATTTTTCATACTGCATATCTCTGAAAATATTCATGGTAGAGTACTGGAACTTGGTGTGGAGATATATAAAATCAATCGCATATTCTTTCAGAAAAATTGGAGATATTGGAAAAGAGGGCGTTGTACCGCGAATATTTCATACTGTATATTTCTGGAAGCGTTCACGGTAAAATTTTTGAACTTGGTACGAAAATATATGAAATCAAGCACATACTAATGGAGAAAAATTTTAGTTTTTGGAAAAAGGCGTGGCACCTCCCATATAAACCGAAATTGTCATACTATATATCTCTGGAAATGTTCACGGTAGAGTACTGGAGATATGCATAAGAAATTAATCGCATAGTCACGAAGAAAAATTCGGACCATTCCAAGAGAAGTCGTGGTACCTCCCATACCAAAAGAATTTTTCATAATAAATATCTCTAGAAGTGTTCATGGTAGAGTACTGGAACTTTATATGGGCGTGGCACCTCCCAAACAAGCAGAATTTTTCTTATTGCATATCCCTAGAACTGTTTTTGGTAGAGTAATGGAAATTGGTGTGGTGATATATGAAATTAATCGTATATTCATGGAGAAAATATGGAGCTACTGGAAAAGGGGGCATGGCACCTACCATACAAGCCGAATTTCATACGGAATATCTCTGTAAGTGTTCATGGTACAGTACTGGAACTTCGTATGGAGCTATATGAAATGGGATTCATACTCATAGAGAAAATTGGACTCTTTGAAAAGAGGGCATGGCAAAATACAAACGTACTGACTTTTACTTATCTTTGAATATGTATATAACTCTTCTGTAGGTATATTTGTGAGTGAAATCCTAAATGGCTGGAGGGATTTTAACAAAGTTTTGTGTGTGTGTTTGAGTGGGTCTCTGGATAGTTTAGTTTCACAATTTAATCATCCAGTTGGCGCTGGAGTTGAGTTATTACTAATGGTCTTTTTATGATCCGATTTGGCGAATATTCCAAACATGTATTGGAAACGGTAAAGGCAGTCCAGTTGCGAAAAAGAGCTGCCAGGTGGTGCTGAGATTGAGTTATTACTAAAAATCGACAAGTGAGAAAATGTGGCCGTAAATGTCAGACTAAATCGACCTTTTGCACCATTGAGTATATCGAACTCTCGAGTGTTACGGTTGGCCTAATAGATGTGATTTGCCAATATTATTATGCGTGAAAGCTTCAATCGAAGAAACCAGGGTTGAGTTGTGCAGTGGTAAATCTCAAATCCCCACCTGCCGAAATAGTTTAACAGCCAGTTTCATGAAAGCAATTTAATGAAAATTTATTTTTTTGATTGAATTTAATATACAAACCGACAGAAAAAATAATTTTTCCCTTAAATTGCTTTCGCGAAACTGGCTTTTAAGGTATTTCATCTCAATTTATGTATGTATATTGTATTTCTGTTGAACAAGGATACGCATTCATTTTGAAATTGGCACCAACTATAAGATAAAGTTTCTAGGGCACATTCAATATAGATCCGGATCATTGTTGCCACCAGGGAATCTTGGCCGATGAATGTGCCAGTAAAAATCGTAAATGTGGATTGTTGGAGAAACTGTTGGACCAAAATGTTTAAATTAAAAATCTAATTTTGGGCGGGACTGAGTTCGCCGTGTCTGCTAGTTAAGTATAAATTTCAACTGAGCAAAAAGGCGAGGGCAGCACCGTTCTCGTAATAGAAGTGAAACTTCTTAAAAACTACATATGTGCAGCGAAGAGAATGAGACGAATACTTATTGTATCTAATGTTGGTACCAACTTGCTACGTTTTTATCATTTTTCACATTTAATATTTTTTTAATTTAAGATTTTTTCTTTGGATATGAAGAATTGCTCATTCTTTGTCGCTTTATGGCCTTATTCATAAAAAATGAAGTAGCTTTAAAAAATGTTTATAAACTGAAAAATGTTTGAAAACGTCACTTTGTAAGACTCTTTAAACCTACTTAATTTTTTATAAATAAAGCCATTATTCTGTATACGAAAAATTAGGGCTGCTTTTCTTTATTTATTGTGAACGTTTGGAATAAACTTTTGGGTTTACTTATTCTTTATGTTCCTGATGATATGTTAACGTATGCGTATTTCAAACGCATTCTGTTTATTCTGGCGGCGAAATGGGTTTATCTGGAATGTATAAAGAAACGCGGCCTAAATGTTTCAATGGAATTGAATTCAATTTTAAATATTTGAATAAATCGTTTAGATTTAGATAGCGTTTTTAGCAATTTATTTGAGAAAAATAAAACATTTATATTTTTGTTTTGATTTTCGTTAATTTTAAATTTGATATCCTAAAATAATTGATATCAAATAAAGCACCTATTTGAGGTAAAATTTTCGATTGACGAAAGCTGAACCAGAAACACAAAATTTATGATATCAATTTAAGAACGAAAATTAGACTTATTTTTTTAACTGTCCTGGAAACTGACGGAAAATAGTTTTATTTAAGCTAAGACAGTAAAGAAGGCTAAATGTGTACTTGCATTTGTGAACCGATGGTCCAAAGGATTTTGTGATCCTTGTATCACTAAAACCCTGTTTACAACATTAGTTAGACCGATTCTGGAATACGGTTCGGTGGTTTGGAATCCAAGGTGTCAAATTTATTCAGACAAGATATAATCAATTCAAAAACAATTCTTACTTTTTGCTTTAAGAAATTTCCGTTGGGATTCTAAATATAACCTTCCGGCTTATACGAGCCGATTAAAGCTTTATAATCTTCCCACAATTGTCAGTCGCAGGGAAGTCCTTGGTACAATTTTTATGGTTAAATTAGTGATATGCTTAATTTCAAGCCCGCTAATTCTGGGGGAAGTTAGCCTTTATGTTCCCTCCCGTGTATCAATNGTCCTTGGTACAATTTTTATGGTTAAATTAGTGATATGCTTAATTTCAAGTCCGCTAATTCTGGGGGAAGTTAGCCTTTATGTTCCCTCCCGTGTATCAATACACTTTTGTCCCTTTTTTTAAAAACTCCTAAAACTAATTTTGAATTGCACGAGCCACTCTGTTGCTTATGCCAAGACTTTAACTCTCATTCCAGCCCATTTGATATACATATATTAGGTTTGTTCCACAAGCTACTGGTAGAAAAACTCGATTAAAGTTCAAACTGTGAGCATATATCAAAGAAACTCTAAAACTTACTTGTGGAACGCGTATGTGTAACTCGAAGTGACTTCGAGTAGCTTGTCGAACAAGCCTGTTATTGGCTTTTCCGCATTAAGAAAGCGATACTATACAGAAAAGATTGGCGCTTCCACATTTGCTAGCGTTTCGCCGACCTTCTCCTTCGATTTTTGGCGTGCGCCTTGATTTTGTCACACAAAGAGGAGGGGCCTACAGTTTTATGCCGACTCCGAACGGCGATTGTATTTTTATGCCATTGCCTGCTACAATACAGCGATACTATCATCTCTCAATAAATGATTGACTAACATAAATACATAATAACCAGCTGATGAAATTGGTTCTGTAGCCGAATAGTTTTAGATCTCGACACTTACCAAACTCCTACCTTTCGTGACTTGTACGCCATGCGGACTGCGCCCCTCGTGCGGATAGCCGTGAAAGGAGGGTTAAACTGCTGGGATTATTATTATTACTATAAAGTGTGTTCGAAAATTTTTTAAAGGATGAAAATGTATGACTCCGTTAGAAAAAAAGGCGGGAGTACTAGGTACTCATGAAATGTGATGAGTAAATATATGCGTACGGCAAAACATAAAAGTATGTTTGCATAGAAATATATGTAAAATCAATTAAAGCTCGTTTGTTATTAACCTGTTTACACAGGGAAATCTCAGATTATGTGCCGTTAAATTAGTTGTACTTGTTATTCTCACAACTCAAGGAAAAGTTAAGTTTCTGCTCTGTGGCTCTCTGATCACTTTTTTTTGCTTTACATATTAAGCAATATGCTGACTGTCACACTTTTAAAAACACATAGTAAACACACAATTTTATTGTTAATAGATCTTCGAAATACTGGCGCGGCATTTAGGGATGTGAAAAAGAAATCAATGTAAACATTTTCGTAAAAATCCATTTCTTTGACACAAATTTAGCAGCTACTAAAAAATCTTAAAATGAAGTTAAAAAATCCAAAGGTAAAACAAAACACGTAAAATAGTTCAGAAAAAATGCAAATATTCCATAAAAATTCAACTCTGGGTAATAAAATAGTAGCTACTTTTAGGTAAATACAAAAAGTCAAAAAAGTAAAAATACTCACTTTAAAACATGTGACGAGTTTGGGCGCAATGACCTTCTCACATCAAACTCTGTATAACTTCTCGTTGTGAGGGTCACACAATAACTGAGTGGTTTTGCTGTAAAAGAGAACTTCAAAACAGGCAGTTAGCGAGCGTAAGTTAATGGTATGAATAGGCACGGCAAGATAAAAGAATGTGCTCATAGATCAGTTGCGCCCCTTCGTCGTCCTCGCTTTCTATCTTCCAAGGCGAATTCCTATATTCTTACCACGAATTCATATCGTCGCTCCCAACAAAGAGTAGCACATCTCAAATTACCGTGGAAGACTAGCACATTTCACTATTCGCGTCGAAGACTAGCACATTTCATTATTCGCGTCGAAAAGTAGCACATTTCAGATTTTCGCGTGGAAGACTAGCATATTTCACTATTCGCGTGGAAGAGTAGCACATTTCAGAATTTTGCGTGGAAGAGTAGCAAATTTCAGATTTTTGCGTGGAAGAGTAGCACATTTCACTATTTGCGTGGAGACTAGCACATTTCAGATTTTTGCGTGGAAGAGTAGCACATGTCAGATCTTTGCGTGGAAGGCTAACACATTTCAGATTTTTGCGTGGAAGAGTAGCACATTTCAGATTTTTGCGTGGAAGACTAGCACATTTCAGAATTTTGCGTGGAAGAGTAGCACATTTCAGATTTTTGCGTGGAAGAGTAGAACATTTCAGATACTCGCGTAGAAGAATAGCGAATTCATATAAAGTGGTACTAGCAGCCGTACAAAAACCAAACATACGTGTATGTAATAATTATTTCTCCTCGACTAAGCTGAGAGTTTAATGTTGTGTATGGAGCTTTTCGGTATTTTATTACAAATAGAATAAACGTTTATTTTCCTCCTACTCGTTTGGACGCATATTCGCGTCTTCCTCAGGGAATCTATTTATAAATACGAGAAACATATATGTGCATTAGGGTGGTCCAAAAATGCATGTGGAAAAAGTAAAGTCGGAATTTTTATGCTCTCACCCCCTAGGATTGTTCTATACCTAAAAAATATATCCCTATTTTTTATTTTGAAATCAAAAGATAGTTAGAGGTCGCTCAAAGCGCCTAAAGTTTCCCATGTACATATTTTATATTGGGAAAAACACTTTTGGTTGAAATGGTATATAATTCAAAAGAACTATTTTTCTATAGGAAAACTTTTTCCATCTGCAGGATTCCCAATAATAATACCCAATTGTTTATTTAACCTTTTTTCATCGCAACTATAATTTGTAGGTCCGCCAAAAACCCAAAAAACCCCGAAAAATGCAATGGAGGACAAATAAAAGATCGTTAGTATTAAAAAATTTTTAAATAAATAATTGGGTATTATTATTGAAAGTCTCCTGAAGAGAACCAGAGTTTTGTGATCGAAAAATATTGATTTTCAAAAACTTTATACCATTTCTACGAAAAGTTGTTTTTTCCCATAAAAAAATACATGGATAACTTTGAGCGCTTTGAACGACCACTAAATATTTTTTGATTTAAAAAAAAATATGGGTACACTTTTCTATATACAACAATCCTAGGGAGTGAGAGCATTACAATTCCGACTACTGTTTTTGGACCACCCTAATGTACATGCAGTCATATCAAAAGCACCTCATTTCAAAGTGATATTGTTTTCCACTTATTTTTATTTACTTATTTTTAAGAATTTTCATTAAANTGTGATATTGTTTTACACTTACTTTTATTTACTTATTTTTAAAAATTTTCATTAAAATAAAGTTCATTCTCTGAAGAAGTCCATATAAACCCATGATTCAATAATAGAAAGGTTTTGTAATAAAACAGTCTTCTCGCTCCCACACATAAAATCGGCTCCTTTACTTGTGCATAATGTTGCTTACTCTAGAGTTTCTAGTGATATTAGTAGTAAAACCAAAAATTCTTCATACTAAATATTCGTTGGCGTCACCTTCGTTTGCGTAATTTTCTAGAACAAGTGTAGAATAGCGTAAACGGCTATAAAATAACCAAAAATGCCGATTGATAGAACTTTTTACGCTGATTTCAACGATACCAAATTTATTTGTCACTGGTAAAAAAAGAAGATATAAGAGGTTTATTTGTATTTTTTATTATCACTAAATTGTTGAAACCCAAAAGTAGATCATGATAAAGTATGTAATATCGAATTAAAGATAATAACTTGTACTTTCTAAATTATATAAAATTCTTTACCATTAATTATGCAGTTTTTTCAAAAAAGGTTATTTCATGAAAAAATAATATTTCTTGGATTTTTAGTGGTTTTGGTTTAAAAATACAAAAAGCTATAAATTATGTACATCAGCTGAAGGTCAAACTAATTACCTTTATTGTGACGTCATTAGCTGTTTAATCGGTTATAAAGCACATAAGATATTAATATTTAAAATATCTAAAAACTGAACTTTAACCTTCTNATAATAATTCTTCGTTTTTTAGTGGTTTTGGTTTAAAAATACAAAAAGCTATAAATTATGTACATCAGCTGAAGAACAAATTAATGACCTTTATGGTGACGTCATTAGCTGTTTAATTGGTTATAAATTACATAAGATATTAATATTTAAAATATCTAAAAACTGAACTTTAACCTTCTAGAACCTCTTCATTTTTTACTTGCGCCAAATCATTTTGGCATGGCTGAAATGAGCATAAAAAGTTCTATTGATCCGCATTTTTTGTTTTTGCATAGCTGAACGGTCGGCATTCTAGATTTCTTCCCGGAAATGACGAATAACTTAAATCAAAAATGCATATTTTTATGTATTGTTTAGTATTTCCATTAAAACACCAAATATATTGCAAATTCGCATAGAATTAATAATACACATTTTACTTCTAATTGTATACTTTGCGTACTTTTTGTAGTACCATTCTACTACCGTTTTCGCAAAATGCGATCACATTCTTCCCCTTTCTCCTACTTCCAAAATACAAATCTAGATAGAGGAGTGTCAAATTTTAGCTGTCACAAATTACACAACCTTGTATTATTGAATCATGATATAAACCCAAATTTAAAACTTTATAGAAAACTAAAAAAATCTAAAAATGTTCATCCAAATGTCAAATAATTTTTTTCTAAGAATTTTTTGAGTATATAGATTTGAGGCCCTTTCAATTTTATTGCAATAATGTGCAAGTTTCAGGTGGCTAAAAAATTTCCGTTGTTGCGGTTTTCTCTCATATAAAAATAAATTGTGTTTATTCGTTATATAGTAGCAAATGCGACAAAAATAATCAAAGGATATACCGTCGGAATTTCATGAATTTTATAATAGAATTACACAAATATAAAATAAGCACTTGAATTTCCAATATAAATTATGCTTTTATGATTTAGTTTAAATGTGCTACTCTTCCACGCAAACATCTGAAATGTGCTAGTCTTCCACGCAAAAATCTGAAATGTGCTACTCTTCCACGCAAAAATCTGAAATGTGCTAGTCTTCCACGCAAATAGTGAAATATGCTACTCTTCCACGCAAAAATCTGAAATGTGCTACTTTTCGACGCGAATAATGAAATGAGCTAGTCTTCCACGCTAATAGTGAAATGTGCTACTCTTCGTAGGGACCGACGATATATTCTTGTGGTAGCAATAGTACAAAATCATAAAATTACCTTTCATGGATCTGAGTAAAAACTTAGCGCATAAACTCCATTTCGTGTATAATTGAAATCATGAAATGATGTTCATGCACTCAGTTTCTACTCAAGCGCATGAAATGATTTCACGAATTGGCCCACGCATAATGGTAGTAATGGGGCTTTCGCACGAGGCGATTTTGCGTTCAACTCACGCAGGGTTGCACGAACAAAAAATATTGAATGGCTAAAAATATCAAAATATAAGAAAATATCAAAATATTCGCCAAAAAAAGGCTTTTTATTGTTCAATTTTGCATTCTACTTTTGGTTTAACGGCCTTTCAACTAATTACTTTCAACAAAGTTGGTCGCCAGCCAACATTTACCCTTTCAACTTTTTTTCGTGCAACCCTGCGTGAAGTGAACGCAAAAGTTGAACGCAAAATCGCCTCGTGCAAACACTTTTTAAATGACAGAATGAATTACAGCAAACATATCATTTTGACATAATGGAAGCCTTATACGTTGCGATCGTTGGGTCAGATCGATCCGCAATCAAGATGAGTATTTTGCCCACAAACATTGCAATTTTGCGAGCAGTCTCATTAGAAAATCAGATTTTTATAATTACATAGTTTCGGCTTACATTTATAAAATTCAACGTAAGCACGTAAATTTTCGGCTGAGTTATCCATTTTGGGTTATTTATCGAACAAAATAGAATGAGTTTGTTCAACGTGGCCATTAATGTAGCGACGAGTTGTGCTACTTGCCAGAAACTCAAAATTTTTTGATCTTTCATACAACCAAGACACAAATTCACTCAACAGGCTCATAAACAGTGCAATCTAGAGCAAAACATCACCAAGTTGGACCAACGGCCGTTATGGCTTTCTTTAAGGAACACCGGTGCGTAAATTTCAACTGCTTCTTATATGAGTTGGCCTTGCTATCATCCTCACATATGAGTGTTCATCAGAGTATATCAACGAAAGACGAATTCACACAAGGTGATAGCGGCAGCACAAAAACTATAATTTGTACGCACAATGACAAACATGAACAAATGTACAACAAACATATAATTTTTGACAACTAGTACAATTCGCATTGATATCAACGAGCAGCGTTGCTAGTAGCTCTAATTAGACTTGTTTTCGTTTGTACTACAAATGTGCATATATACACGAACACAAACATATGCACATACACGCAAACATATGTACATACATACAAATATATATACAACCATTCAAACATATGTACATGCATGAAAACATTGCTGTCCATAGGTACATACATGTATGTATGTCCATCAGTATATCAACGAAGCCCGTTTGCTTCGTCATACATATGGGTAAGGCTTCCTCAAGTGGGCCCCGAACTTACCAAGATGAATATTTTCAATGCCATTCAGGCAGCGCCGAGTTGTGTAGTCGAAAAGTACAATGTGTAAATTTTGTTGCAAAATTCTAAATAGTCTTTTTTTATTAACAATTGAAAATTTTTTAAGTGTTTTGGGACTTTTTTTTAAGTAAGTGTCCGAATGAAAAAATTTGTTTGGGTGCAGATTTAAAAAACACTAACCTATACAATGAAATTATTTGCGTTACAAATATATTTTTTTTGCTTTTCAATAATTTTTTTATGAAAAATTTAACATTTAAGCGATTTCTGCGCCTCGTGGATGAAAAATTTTAACAACAAATTATGTAATAAACATTTCTGCATTTATCTATGAAAAAAATTCGTGCATTTCGATATAGTTTGGTTGGAATAAATTTTTATTTGCCAGCGTGCGCGCCTGACTTCCGCAGGCACGCGAAATTCGGGCATGAGAAATAAAAGTGGAACGATTGAAACGTTCATTTCTTTATTGCGCAAGAAGTCAACGCGGATTGCGCGCGATCCAGTCACGAGAGTCGGGCCCGCATGCTGGCAAATAAAAATTCATTCCAACCAAACTACACCGAAATGCACGCATTATTTCATAGATAAATGCAAAAATGGTTATTACAGAAGTTTGTGCTCAAAAATTTCGTCCACGAAGCGCAGAAATTGCTTATATGTTCACGTTTTCATAAAAAATTATTGAAAAGCAAAAAAAAAATTTGTACCGCAAATAATTTCATTGTATATTTTAATATTTTTTAAATCTGCACCCAAAAAATTTATTCATTCCGAAACTTACTTTTAAAGCAAAATAAAAATTTCCAAAACACTGCAAAAGTTTTCAATTGTTGATAAATTTTTTTTGATGGAATTTTGCAACAAAATTTACACAGTGTACTTTTCGACTACAAAACTCGGCGCTGCCTGAGTATAATGAAAAATATTAATCTTGGTAAATTCGGGGCCCACTTGAGGAAGCCTTTACCCATATGTCCATACAAACATATGTACATATGTACGATTGGATGTGGTTACATAAAGCACGCTTGTTTCATTTATACTGTCGCTTTGTAAAGCCATCACACGTCGCTTTCTTTATTTTTCCCCCTTCTTTATATTATGTATTCCTTATTACTCATGTAACATTTTTAGTTTTAAAAATTTCACTCTCTATTTTTTCGATACTTCTTAATACTTTTATAAATGAAAATAATATATTTCAGTCCCATAGAATTTGTTTTGATAACTTTTGATTTTGAAATTTTAGAAGAAGCCATTATAAATAATTTATGGGATTGAAAATGAAAAGCGTGGGCACAAGTAATAGACCGGAATAGATATGAAGAGTAATATGTATAGCATTTTCAGTTTAAATGAAACCATTTTCAAATTAAGCGAAACCTTTTTCAAATTAAATGAAACCTTTTTCATGTTAAGCGAAACCTTTTTCGAATTAAATGAAACCTTTTTCATGTTTATCGAAACCTTTTTCGAATTACATCAAACCTTTTTTAGATTCAGTGAAACTTTATTCAAATTAAATGAGACCTTTTTCAGTTTCAATGAAACTTTATTCAAATTAAATGAAACTTTTTTCAAATTAAATGAAACTTTATTCAAATGAAATGAAACTTCTTTTTTGGATTACTTTGAATTAGCTGTTACGTGTTGCTCTCCCTTACGGTCAAGGCATGTTGAATACAGTGTTGCCGTTTCGGTCCAATTGGACCAAAATTGGTAGTTTCACTTTTTAAAATAAGGCTTTGGCAGGTAGGTTGGTTTGTTGTGGTTTTCGAGGGGTTTTGGTAACCAGGCAAATGATATAATTTATTCATTTTATAAAACTTCAAATATCTCTGTTTTCGGGAGTACATGTAAAGGATGATGTGAAAAGGAAAAGAGAAATGGGACATGTCAAAATTATTNTTATAAAACTTCAAATATCTCTGTTTTCGGGAGAACATGTAAAGGATGATGTGAAAAGGCAAAGAGAAATGGGACATGTCAAAATTATTCTTTAACCGAAGTTGAATGTTGCCGTGATTAGACTGTGGCCTATTCCATAGACTTTGTTTAAGTTAGAAGAAAATAATTAGACAATTGTTATGCAAATGCCAAATTTTATATTTCGTTTCAGCGAGTGAGTGAGAAGGGAGAGTATTTGTACTTTATTTCCCTCTTCTCCNCCATAGACTTTGTTTAAGTTAGAAGAAAATAATTAGACAATTGTTATGCAAATGCCAAATTTTACATTTCGCTTAAGCGAGTGAGTGAGAAGGGAGAGTATTTGTACTTTATTTCCCTCTTCTCCCTTAAGAAAATAATAGTTGACAGCTTTGAATTCGTGTAGCAACAATACAAATATTCCCCCAGTTAAACATCATAATCGGCGTTATCGACTCACTGATATAAGTATGGCATCGATAACGATGTGTAACTATCAGTTAAGGCTCTGTTACGTACGTGTTTTTACGTAGAATTCGAAAACCAACAGACTTGTACGTATGTAATGCTGTGCGTTGGGTAACAGCTTACACGCGAAGCTCATTTAACAGATTCCTTCCCAAGCAATGCCAAGTATGCATAACAGAGCCTTTAGTGTTAGCCAGACATGGTGCAAACGGCTCTTAATAGGTTAAGTTGATTTCCTGTTCTTTTATTACAAAAAGGTTTAATACTTAATTTGAATAAAGTTTCATTTAATTTGAAAAAAGTTTCATTTGGTTTGAATAAAGTTTCATTGAACCTGAAAAAAGTTTCATTTAATTTGAATAAAGTTTCATTGAATCCGAAAAAGGTTTCATTTAATTTGAAAAACGTTTCGCTTCATCTGAAAAAGGTTTCAATTAATTTGAAAAAGGTTTCGCTTAACCTGAAAAAGGTTTCATTTAACTTGAAGAAAGTTTCATTTAAACTGAAAATGCTATATATGTATGTATGTAGGTATAAGAATAACGACCGCTTAAAATCGATCTCAAATTTGTACTTTCTCTGTAGAAATTTTAGGTCTATGTTATATAGTTTTACTATTGTCGATGAAATCTAATCTTTTGTATTGTATGCGCTCCACGTTTTTCATTTTCAATCTCATAAATTGTTTATAATGGCTTTTGCTAAAGTTTCTAAATCAAAAGTTATCAAAACAAATTTTATTGGAATCAGTATTATTATTTTAAAATTTTTAGTCCATTTATAAAAGTGTGGTATATTAACACTATTTAGAGTACAATCGCGGCCTACTATACACGGTGTCCTTGAACCAGATTCAAATGAATCGGTCAGTGTTAGAATACGTGAAGTTCAAAATCATGGCAAGTGCCGATTTCAAAAACGGTAACTTTTTCGATTTTCAGGTAGATTTTTCGATAAGGTTCTCGATGAATAAGTATATATATTTTACATATATACAAGTCGATTGTATACATATTTATACATATATGTGCAGGCATGACTATAGGGTGGGGCTGTTCCCCGGATTTTTCCTTAAAATTAGTTGGAAGACAAAAATTATAAAATTTTGTTAAATTTGATTATTTAATAGTCACATAGCTTTTATAATATCCAATAAATGCGAAAGCGCATGCCTAGATACACATGCAGTTGTGGTAAGGTCATTTCCCTGCAAGTCAAAACAACCGCCAATCTGGCCTAATGTGAAACATAGAACAGGTCCGAAGTTAACACGTGTTTTCTAATTGTTGTCATCGTAATGATTTTCCCAGGTTCGCCAAATATTTTGAGCTCGAAACTGTAGAGCGACCTTCATAGAGATTCGAGGTTATTTACAACAGGGGAAATTCAGAAATCAATAGAAGACGACGACGATAAAAAAAGGCATTCTCCATGAAAATACTTGGTATATGGTTTATATTATGAAGTGAAAAAAACAACTAATAAAAGAACACCTAAAAAATCATAAGTATTTATAGTTAATCTTTTGAAGCCAGATAAAAGTAGGCCGTTATAAGTGGACCAAAAGTTGGCTATTGTATTGTTGACTACGAAATTCTCCACAGGCTATACACGCTTATACATATCGAGCCCTAACCGCCAAAATAACGTAAGCGACTTTTTTTTAATAATTATTATTATTTTTTTGATGCAGAAATGCATCTGAATGCCCTAGGAATATTTCTGGAATAAAAACAAAATTTTGAGAAAATGTCGTTTACGTTAATTTACCGGCTCGAGCTCGATATTTAAAAAATTACTCATATGAACATGAATTTTGTCTCCGTTCGTTTGCTGATTATACCGAACCGATTTCCAAACCAAGATCACCTTTGGAAAGGCATTTTTCTGTAGATGAGCACAGTTTTTNCATAAAAACTCATATGAACATGAATTTTGTCTCCGTTCGTTTGCTGATTATACCGAANAATAATTATTATTATTTTTTTGATGCAGAAATGCATCTGAATGCCCTAGGAATATTTCTGGAATAAAAACAAAATTTTGAGAAAATGTCGTTTACGTTAATTTACCGGCTCGAGCTCGATATTTAAAAAATTACTCATATGAACATGAATTTTGTCTCCGTTCGTTTGCTGATTATACCGAACCGATTTCCAAACCAAGATCACCTTTGGAAAGGCATTTTTCTGTAGATGAGCACAGTTTTTATGGTTTCAAAATTGGTGGAAAATTACGGCCTAAACCGTCGTTTAAATATTTCCGTATTTGTGTATAGATGTTGCTGCAACATGTTCAAATTGACATGTTTCGCATGTTGTTTCACTTCGGATTTGAAATTAAGCTTTGAAATAAAGATAAATATGAAGATGAAGCGGCAGTTGGTTGGTTGGGAGTAAATTGTCAAATTCAAGGGGAATAATGCACATGGAAATGGTTCTAAGCGGTTTAGCGGGTTGAGAATAAAAACAAAAACAAAGATGCCTAGAGATACAGGCAAAAACGAAGATCAAGGCAAATTTAAACACTTTAAGGTAAAACACTTTAAGGTATAATAATCGATTAAATAATTGATTCTTTTTATCGATTTAGTAGTTTATATTGTTATCGATATGTACAATAATCGATACTGATGATTGTTACATCTATCGATGAATAAATCGATTTTGCAATCGTTGTATTTTTCTATATGTTTATGGATAATGTTATCACATCACATTATATCACATGATATGATGAGACATCATATTATATTACATCACATAATATGATATCACATCACACGATATCACGTGACATGACATCATATGATATGACATCACATGACTTCACATCACACGATATGACATGACATCGCATTACATAACGTGGCATCACATGATATGACATCATATGGTATGACATCGTATGACATGACATCACAGAATATGGCAGCACATGACACGACATCCTATCATATGACGTAAAATAACGTCACATCTTATCATCGAAGTTTATAATTATCGAAATTTATCCATGCTTATTAAGTTACCACAACGTATCGAATTATTCAAATTGATCAATGTTTATTAAGTTGTCGAAATTTATAGACACAGAAACTTAGTTGTCGAAATTTACGGATAGCTATCGAGCTATAAAAACNGTTTCGCATGTTGTTTCACTTCGGATTTGAAATTAAGCTTTGAAATAAAGATAAATATGAAGATGAAGCGGCAGTTGGTTGGTTGGGAGTAAATTGTCAAATTCAAGGGGAATAATGCACATGGAAATGGTTCTAAGCGGTTTAGCGGGTTGAGAATAAAAACAAAAACAAAGATGCCTAGAGATACAGGCAAAAACGAAGATCAAGGCAAATTTAAACACTTTAAGGTAAAACACTTTAAGGTATAATAATCGATTAAATAATTGATTTTGTTATCGATTTAGTAATTTATATTGTTATCGATATGTACAATAATCGATACTGATGATTGTTACATCTATCGATGAATAAATCGATTTTGCAATCGTTGTATTTTTCTATATGTTTATGGATAATGTTATCACATCACATTATATCACATGATATGATGAGACATCATATTATATTACATCACATAATATGATATCACATCACACGATATCACGTGACATGACATCATATGATATGACATCACATGACTTGACATCACACGATATGACATGACATCGCATTACATAACGTGGCATCACATGATATGACATCATATGGTATGACATCGTATGACATGACATCACAGAATATGGCAGCACATGACACGACATCCTATCATATGACGTAAAATAACGTCACATCTTATCATCGAAGTTTATAATTATCGAAATTTATCCATGCTTATTAAGTTACCACAACGTATCGAATTATTCAAATTGATCAATGTTTATTAAGTTGTCGAAATTTATAGACACAGAAACTTAGTTGTCGAAATTTACGGATAGCTATCGAGCTATAAAAACATGTGGGATTAACGAAATTTGTCAAGTTAAAGAAATGTATTAAGCTATCGATATTTATTGAATTATCATTATTTTAGACTTAACGAAATTTATCGAGGTGTCGTAATGCACTGAGTTCTTTCAACTTACAGAGTTATCGATAATTATTGATCTACTGAAATTGGTTGGTTCAACGAAGCGAAGTATATGGAATTTTCAAAATATATCGATTTATCGAAATTTCAAGGTTATATAAGCTTATCGATTTATCACTCCTAACACACGTCCTAACAGAGTGTAACGAGTTATCAAAATGTTTAGATAGTTTTCGAAAAATGTGGAGATGACAAAAGTAAAAATTTATAAAGGTATCCAAAGTGTTTAAATTTTTGAGTTATCGAAATTTATCGAGCCATCGAATTTCACAATTATCGAAATTAGTCGAGTTAACGAATTTTTTTGAGTTATCGGATTTTAGAGTTTTTGAAATTCATCGAACTATCGATTGTATCAAGTCATTCATATTTATCGATAAAGTGGAATGTATCGGGTCAGTTCTAAGTCCTGCTGAAGTTAAAAGACCTTCTAAGATAAAAAAAATTTTAGTTTCGTTTTAGTTCCAAAGCAGAAGATTTTCCGGTAAGTTAATTTGTACCGTATAAGTTTTGCTACGTGTTAAGTTAGAAACCCTCTCCAAGGCTCCTAAAAACTAGAAAAACTGTCGAATTTCGACAGTAACTGGCACTCCCTACTGTATATTGATACGCTAACATAAATTTTGTCTCCGTTCGTTTGGCGATTCTACCGAACCGATTTCAAAACCAAGAACACCGTTGGGGAGGAAATTTTTCGTAGATGAGCAGAGTTGTGTATGGTTTCACAATTGGTTGAAAATTACGGTCAAAACCGTCGTTTCAACATTTTCGTATTTGTGTATAGATGTTGCTGCAACATGTTCAATTTGACATGTTTCGCATGTTGTTTCACTTCACATTTGAAATTAAGCTTTGAAATAAAGATATGTAAATATGAAGATGAAGAAATAAATGATAACGATGAATCCAAAAAAAAAGAAGGCAAAAGTGAAGATAAAGACGAAAATGTAGACAATGACAGATACATAAGAATTAGGGTAACTGAAAGGCTAATAACATTTCTTGAATTTATGAAGTGAAACTTCTTTACGGCAGTTGGTTGGTTGGGAGTAAATTGCCAAATTCAAGGGGAATAATGCACATGGAAATGGTTCTCAGCGGTTTAGCGGTTTGAGAATAAAAACAACAACAAAGATGCCTAGAGGTACAGGCAAAACCGAAGATCAAAGTAAATCTAACACTTTAAGGTAAAGGTGAAGAGGAATATGCAAAAATAAAGATAATATGAAGAACAGGATGAGGATGAAGATCGATATTGTTATCGATATAAAACTCGATATTTTTCTCGATAAAATAATCGATATTGTTATCGATAAAATAATCGATATTGTTTTCGATACTGTTATTGATTAAATAACCGCTATTGTAATCGATATAATAACCAATATAATAATCGATATTGTTATCGATACAATAATAGATATTGTTATCGGTATAATAATCGATTAAATAATTGATTTTGTTATCGATTTCGTCATTTATTTTGTTAAAGATATGTACAATAATCGATACTGATGATTGTTATATTTTTCGATGGATTAATCGATTTTGCAATCGTTGTATTTTTCTATATGGATATTGTTATCGGCATTTTTATCGACACAGTTATCGACAGGCTTATCGATATACTAATCGGAACATGGAATGTGATCACATTACATNGGATTAATCGATTTTGCAATCGTTGTATTTTTCTATATGGATATTGTTATCGGCATTTTTATCGACACAGTTATCGACAGGCTTATCGATATACTAATCGGAACATGGAATGTGATCACATTACATGACATCACATAACATTTTATCACATGATATGAAGAGACATCACATGATATTACATCACATAATATGATATCACATCACACGATATCACGTGACATGGCATGACATCCTATCACATCACATAAAATCACGTCACATCTTATCACGTCGTCGCACCTCATCTCATCTGTGTGAGTAGAAAAAGAAAACGATAAAAGCAAAGATGTGAAAGATAAAAACAAAGATGAAGACCAAGGTAAAGTTACCGATTTCAAAACCACAAACACCATTGGAAAGGTAATTTTGTAGATGAGGAGAGTTTCTATATATTTGTGTATGGTTGTTTTTGCAACCTGTTCAATTTAAGCTGTTTCGCATTTTGTTTTACTTCGTATTTGAAATTAAACTTTGAAATAAAGATAAATATGAAGATGAAGAAACAAGTGATAACGATGAAGACAAAAAAAAGGCAAAAGTGAAGACAAAGACGAAAATTGAGATAAAGGCGAAAATGGAGGCAATGAGAAATACATAAGAAGTAGGTTAACAGAGTTGAAATTTTCAGATAGGAATAGAAATAAAATCAGCCCTAAAGGTTACTGAAATTTATCGAATCATCAAAGATTATAATTATCGAAATTTATCCATGCTTATTAAGTTATCGCAACGTATCGAATTATTCAAACTGATCAATGGTTACTGAGTTGTCGAAATTTATAGACACAGAAACTTAGTTGTCCAAATTTACGGATAGAAACTTAGAAACTGCCACCGATAACCACTTAAATTATTTTTCGATTTGATGAACATTGCTGCAATCGAAGCTCTCCTAATCAACCAAAAATACTAAAAAAAAATTTCACGGATAACTTTTAATAAGAATAGTCCCTCGATTTTTTGAAACCCGCTTTGAATCGCTGCACGTCCATTGAAACACTTCTCTAACAACCACAATTTGGAATAGCAAAGCTCTTACAAGCATCTCAGGAAGTACAGCACGATGTAATACCAAATTTTAGTTGGGCGGTTCACCTATTGTACCAGAACTCTAAGTCTACTTTTAAAAAATGGATTTGTCCAGATCCCCAGCCTGCGGTGGGCACTCAATGTTACGAAAACTGATATTTTTCTTTGAAAAATATTGGTTTAAGAAGAAAATTTAAGACATTGATCTAAGAAGTAAAATTATTCCTATTTTTTCTGTTACATAACTAAATGATTTATTTTTTCAAATTCCTAGCTGCTATGAAAAATTGAAGTTTGTGAGCGTAAACGTTATAGACTTAACTAAATTTTTTAACTATAAGTTCCATTTAAATGTTATGTAAGAAAACATTTATTGACATTCTAAAATGGTCTACTATAGTAGGCCACGCGCTTGCACTCTATTGTTAAAAAGTTTATTTTATTTTATTTATGTATCTTAAATACCTGGCAGCACTAGATTATCAAGTTATACAAATGTAATCATAAGTGGCCGTAGCTACATAATCAAAAAAAAGCATCACTATTGGCTTAATACACGTTGTGTTAAAATGAAACTTTAAACACTATCATTTCTCGGTATCAATATAACCATTAATAATGTAAAAAGTGTACTGAAAAATATTAGATTTGTATTCTGGTTATTAATATGATGAGGAAAAGCGCAAGTTTTATCCTTAACAATATCAAATTGAGATCAATATTGTCTTTTTGGTTACTTTTGGTTTCAATATAACAACGAAAAATATTTCAATGTAACAACGAAAGCTATAATTTAAATAAGATGATTAATGAGGAAAATAGATATTCGAAAGATTCACGTTGATGGCTAAATAGCATCGTCCTGATGTCAACTTTTTTTTTTTAACATTCTTATTTTTTGTCTAAAATGATTGTATGTATGTATCAATTTTGAGTGAGTAAGCTTCAGTAGTTACTAAAATATCGCAGTTTTCATATTTCTGAAAGTAACCGTTGTATGGCAGGTAGGCGAGGTTATTGCCCGATTTTATCCATGTTAAACACCATCCGTCCTACGCTCAAATAAGTACAAATACCGAGTTATCGTCCGTACAGACGGACGGACAGACAGTCACCGCTTAATCGATTTTTTTTTTCATTTATGTTTACATTTGTCTGTAGTCTATAGCTATCTCGATTCGTTTTGGCTGTTACAAACAACTGTTATGTGATAATACACTTGTGCACAAGTGCGCTCGGGTATAAAAACACATTGCCGTATTTTCTGAATTTGTTATCGATGAAAAATGTAAATGAATTTTCTCGGTACTTCTTGTTACATAATAAACTTTTCGCAAGCGTAAGCCATGGTTGTCGTAAATTGGGATACCGATTGTCAGTGGGTAAAAAATATACAGAATAGCACTACAGATCTTCAAACGGCTTCTCAGTTAAACGTACGAAACCACACTAATTTTAAGAACTTTGTTAGGTAGCGTTATATTAACTGAAAACTAGTATAATTTATTCCGCTCTATGTGTATTTTCAGTCCTGGTATGACTACAAACTGCGTTGGGAGCCTAAAGAATATGGTGGAGTACATATGCTGCATGTACCCTCTGATCACATTTGGCGACCGGACATTGTTTTATATAACAAGTAAGTAGTTAGCATTCTAAAAACTGTTTATTATATACAGGCAAAGGTTCTGTCGTGAGTTTTTTCAACATATCTGAAAATTTTTTAAGACGCTGATCCCAAGTAAATAAGAATAGATTGGCGCTTACACATATGCTATTGTTTGGCCGAGCTTCTGCTCCGATTTGAGGCGTGCGCCTTCATGTTGTCACACAAAGGGGAGAGACCTATAGTTTTACGCCGACTCCGAACGGCGATTGTATTTTTATGAAAAGCTGTTTTTCATTCCAGAAATAAACTCGGAGGTTTGCCATTGCCTGCCGAGGAGCGACAGTTATTAAAAAAAAAAAAAACATTTTTGTTTTTTTTTTATGTTTTTTCATGTTGGGTTGAACCGATCTTGAACCAAGGCCCTGCGGAGTGGAAGCGCGTACTGCTAACCACTAGACCAGAGCGGGCGCCATTCCAAGTAACTAAGGACCGATAAATGGGCATTTCCCCAGAAATAAAAATAAAAATGATATAAAAATCTATTTGTAACTGACATTGCTCTAAAAAGTCTTGCTTTTTGTAACCGAAAGCAAAGGTATGATAAGTATCATTATTTTCATAAAGAATTACGGATTATTCTATTAAGCCTTGTTCGTCGGTCCATCTGGGCGTACGATTACTCGAATACAAATTCAGATACTTCAAGGAAAGTCCACAGAAGCAGCGTTGCAGTTCTAAATTCGTTTAATTACCCAGAAAAAAATCCAATTTCCTACAAATCCCCACTAAAATTTTCAAATTCCCCACAAACGAAATAAAAACTTTTAATTTTAGTCTCATTCCCAAAGCTATGTATTATCCTTCAAATAAATTGTAATATATTTTATTTATTACAATTCTCTGCATCTTTTGTTTATTAAGTATTAAATAAAATATTAAATACATATGTATTATAAAACAAAAAATTGCTTATTAGGGAATGAGTAAAATTATTGTTTATGTGATGGGTTGAACGGCGTAACGAAAACTAAACCAAACTTAACGAAGAGAGCGGCTCTATTGTGAAGTTCGACACACTGACATTAAGCACTTCGCAGCTAGTCGTTCATCCACTGCGCTGATATACGCGTCAGTAGGTTACGTTTCTAGTCTAAGCAATCGAAATAAATTAATTATAAAAAACGCAAGCACCTTGCAGTCTTTACAGTTTAAAAAATTAAAAACTCACTTTTATTACAATGTGAACTATAAAGCATAAAATATTGATATCAATTGTTTTGAACTTTTCATTTTCGGTTTAGTAGTATTGAATACTGCCAATCGCAGGACTTTAAAATCTAAGAACGCTCCCACGCTTGGTTTTCCGGTAAAACTAATTTCGTTTTGCTATCTTATGGCCTTATAACTAAATACTTAACTTATAAATAATACTATACAAATTTTATTGAGATGCAAGCTATTTTCAATAAAAAACTATTGTAGGAAAACAAAAATAACACTGTGAGAAAAATGTTAGGGGTCAGTGATCGGGAAGGGTTCAAACTACCGGGGAAAGTTATATCGGTAAAAAAGAAGTTATACGTGTCCCGGCGTTTCGCTGGGTCACGTCTAGGAATCGAGATATATCGATTTGAAGTTAGCAACTATCATATAGGGGAAATTTTCACCTTTTTGTCTTTTTTTTTACATAACTCGAGAACCACTAGTCAGATTTTACTCAAAAAAATTTAAAAAAATTAAAAATTACAATTCCTTTAATCTGTTCATATAACGTTTTTCTATATAAACAACAGTTTTGCCGGTAAAAATAAATTAGGCAAAAATAATTTTTTTTCTTCATACATTTATTTTTACCGGCAAAACTGTTGAGTATATAGAAAAACGTTATATTAACAGATTAAA
This sequence comes from Rhagoletis zephyria, assembly GCF_001687245.7. Taxonomy (NCBI): domain Eukaryota; kingdom Metazoa; phylum Arthropoda; class Insecta; order Diptera; family Tephritidae; genus Rhagoletis; species Rhagoletis zephyria. The sequence continues at coordinate 147,298 of NW_016157683.1, read as the reverse complement.
GGAATTGTAATTTTTAATTTTTTTAAATTTGTTTGAGAAAAATCGGACTAGTGGTTCTCGAGTTATGTCAAAAAAAAACCACCAAAGGTGACAATTTCCCCTAGATATATATATATTTCCTAGACGTGACCCAGCGAAACGCCGGGCTACGTATAACTTGTTTTTGACCGATATAATATTTCCCGTTGATTTCATCCCATCCCGATTTTGACTGTCGTAATTAAAACAAAAATGGTAGAAGTGATAGCTATTTCGGAAATCACCACATTTCCTCATCAGACTTCTTTCAGTGGGATTCGGTCCAACGACCCCAGCCGACTCAACCAGTTGCCTACGCACCGTACTAAGGCCGCCTTGTAAATTTTTGTTGCTTTTTCCACTTTTTCATTTATGAAGCCAACTACAATCAAGTGCAGCTATTCCAGTGCTATTTAAACTTGATCATGTGGCTGTTGGTTTTTCTTAATAATTCTATATTTAGAATGCTTAATTTTACGTCTGCTCGTTCTTAAGTTATTTTATGGCATTATAAAAATTATACTCAACAATTTTTATTGAGCTTCAGGCCGTTTTCATGCTTCTCCACAATATCTTTTCATTGACAAAGAAATTTTCATTAAAGCAACAAGAATTTACAATGCAAACATAGCACGGTGCGTAGGCAACTGGCTAAGTCTGTGGGACCGTCGGTTCGAATACTACTGAAGGAAGTCTGATGAGGAAATGAGGTGGTTTCCGAAATAGCTTTCACTTCTAATACCATTTTTTCAAAATTATTGTAGCTTTTCCACAATAGTTTTTCATTGAAAATTACCTCAAGCTCAATAAAAATTGTTGAAAATAATTGTTCTAAGGCCATAAAATATCAAAAACAAATAACTTAAGGACTGGCACACCTATAAGTTAAACATTTTAATAATAGAAATGTTAACGAAAACCAGCAAAATCAACAACCTCATAATAGTGGGAAAAAGCAACAGGAATTCACAAGGTGAACTTAGCACAGTGCGAAGGCAACTGGCTGGTGGGATCGTCGGTACGAATTCTCCTGAAAGAAGTCTGATGAGGAAATGTGGTGATTTCTGAAACAGCTATCACTTCTACCATTTTTTCAAATTATTGTTGCTTTTCCACAATAGTTTTTCATTGAAAATTCCCTCAAGCTCAATAAAAATAGTGGAATATAATTGCTATAAGGCCATAAAATAGCAAAAACAAATAACTTAAGGACGAGCACTCCTAAAAGCTAAACACTCTAAAACTAGAATTATTAACAAAAACCAGCAACCACGTGACCAAGTTTAAATAGCACTGGAATATCTGCGATTGATTGTAGTTGGCTTCACAAATGAAAATGTGGAAAAAATCAACAAGAATTTACTAGGCGAATAGCTATCACTTCTACCATTTTTTCAAAATTGTTCTTGCTTAGTTTGGTTTTAAAAGTTTAATTAAATCAAGATAGGGAACTTCCTATTCCTCTTAAACGAAATCTGTATACCTATAAATTATTTTTTTACTTTTTAGTTCACATTGTAATAAAAGCCAGTTTTTAGTTTTTTAATATATATATAATTTCATTTTCATATTTTTAGTATTAAATTCAATTGAATTTAAAACTCTTATATTGAATAGAATAATACTTGAAATCCGTCGTTGGAATTTTCATTCGTACTAAGATCAATTTAATTTAAAGCAAATCCTCTTCGTACTGTCTTTAGGTATATAACTTGATAATGGAAACTTCTGGATCCTTTAGGCGCAGCATTGCTAATATGGATACCCGACACATCCGGTTCATATCCGTAATCCGGCTTATTCTGCCGTTTTCCTGTTATCCGGATATCCGGCTGGATACCAGCTAAAGTTAGGTTTGGTTAAACGTGCAGCTCTGCAAAGAGTTGACTCGAAGTCCGCGAAGGCCCATGGGTCATTACCGCAAGCCTATCCCTACATGTCTTCGAACCATTTCGATTTTATGGTGAATCCAAGCAGTCCTTCCAGATAAGCTTTCCCAAGATATCAAGGTTTTCGAAGAAATGGTCCCCAAGAAACTTGAGGCGTTTTCCTCGAAGTGCTGGCCCCATTGCGAATGCCCAGTTTTGGACGGATTCTAATTCCTCATCCCTGCAGCTTCTACAGAAATCGTTATTCGGGGATCCAAACCTGGCAGCCATGCGGCCGATGGTCCTGTGTCCCGTTAGTATTCCTGTGAGAAGCCTAACGTTCGACTTTGAAAGCCTTAATAGACTCCTTATTCTTTGTTAATCGAGCCGTGACCAGAGCGATCGCGATACCCTGCAGGTTGCAGATTTTCCCACCTACCGTTGGTAGCTGCCCTAGTCAGTCTCTGGACTTCTGAAGACAGAAACCGCAGGGGAGGTTTCACGATTTGGATAGCTTCCGCGAGCCCTATCTCAGATCCCTTCCTAGGACTTTCGTGTGCTTCCTCATTTCCCCCAGTAAAGATTGATTATGTGTTGCTGCCGAGCTTGTGGGGGTCTTTGGCATTCTTTAACGCATATCGAGTTAGTCGTTGCCGACCCTGAGGCTTTGATAGCCGCCTGACTGTCAACAACGAAGGCAAGTTTAGATGAGGTTAAGTCAACCTTGCCGCCATATGGATTGCATATATCTCAGCCTAAAAAACATTGCAGTAATCTGAGAGTCTATAGGACTCTCTCAGAGATAACTCCTGAGAGAAGATACGAGATCCTGTTCCGATATCCATTTTTAAGCCGTCCTTAAAGATAGGTATTTCGTCATCGATGAGAACAATTTTAAATTCCCAGCCACTTCTGTCAGCAAAATGGATCTCGAAGTTTTTACTGAGGCCAATTTCCGTGACCTCATACTAACAGTTGCTGTACGCAGCCTCTTAAACGCACTGAGTCGTAGAGCGTTTTTAACTGCGATACTTTTAACATATAGGTCTATGGCTGAAATATCCAGCAGGGTCTCTAGCGACACCTTGGGCGTTGAATAAATCGCGACCGTTGAGCAAAGGCATGCTTGTCGTTGCACCTTTTGCAAGTTGAGTAGATGGGATTTGGTATCAACCGCCTGCCACCATACCAGCACGCCATAGGTGAGAATAGGTCCAGCTACCGTCGTATAAATCCAATGTATTATTTGCGGTCGCAGACCCCAGTCTTTTCCAATAGTAGCTTTGCAGGAGTAGAGCGCATTGAGCGCCTTCTTTCTCCGCACTTCGGTGTTCCTTTTCCAAGAAAGTTGAGAATAACCCCCAAAAGCTTTGCTTCTTTTGGCAATTTAAGATTTGCTTCATTGAGGGACAGAGGTCGGAAATTGTCTATTTTACATCGCTTTGTGAAGAGACCAATTTCGGTTTTAGTGGGATTGACCCAAAGACTGTTTCTTTCTGCCCACCCTGCCAGATCAGTACTTGCAGATTGTAGAATCTCGCTGAATGTGGAGAGGAATTTCCCCACGACCAGAATGACTAAATCATCCGCATAAGCAACGACCTTAGTGATTTTCGATGTACGGAGCAGGAATTCGTTTAGCACGAGGTTCCACAGTAGGGGGATAACACCCCCCTTTAGGGTGTGCCACGTGTGGCTTACTTCTGATGTTCCCAAGGAGCCATTGATGTTTGTGGTGCTCCACATATTGTCGATCCAGAGAGTGATCATTGGGTCCAGTCCTACGGCTGCCAGTGCATATTCCTTGTGATTCAGTGCTTGCTCTATACTCACAACAATCCCGTGCAGGGCTGTTTCAACCGACCTACCTTGACGGTAGGCATGCTGAGCCTCGCTGAAGTTCCCAGACCCGGAGATTTGTAGGGCTTGAAGGATCTGATAGCCCAAGCTATTTTATCTGCAGTGATTATTTTGTCCACTGGACTGCCTTGCCTGTGGGTACTAGGGTGTTCTGTCATAGGAGTTACTGTGTCCCCTGCGTAATTGCAGCCAGGGAAGTGGACGTCCATAAGGTGTTTCAAGGCTGCTTTCAGTGTGCCCTCCTCCTGGATTTTCCAAGAAACCGGGAAACCTTAGTTCGGTCGTCCACCACCTTGGGCGTCACTTAGAAGATTTGCTCTCGGGACAGGTTGCTATGTAACATTCGTTGAGAGACTTCGTTAGGCAGAGGACCGCTCCCTCCAATTGGTCCGCTGAAATTGGCTCCACCGTGTATAGGGGACGCGTTCCAGACACAAGCTGGCTGAATTTGTTCTAAATTGTCCTACGAGGATTTCGATAAGGTTTTTGTGTTGGTTTGCTTAGGTTAATGGAGAATACGATGCGACAGTGATCAGAAAAAAGGCATTTTATGTTGAGGTGCCAGCCTAGCCATAACATTGCTCGAGTTAGTTACAAGAGTTATATCTATAACCCCCTCCCGTATTCTATTGTAGAAAGTGCGGTGATAACCCTTGTTACAGATAGTAAGTTTTGTGGATAATAAGTAACTAAAGGTGACTCACCTCTATCGTTGATGTTCGACACCCTGTGGTGAGCATTGGCGTCACAGCCAGCCAGCATAATTATCCCTCGTTGCTCCACCCAGGCGGTGAGTTTCCTGAAGGATATTGACGGGGGATCGGGTGCATCGTATGGCATGTATAACGATGCGAGCATGAGATCGGGTGCTTCCCTCTGCTTCCACATTGCCACTCTCATGTCCGAAACGCAAAAACTGTAGGACGAGTAGCTGTGCAAAATATGATGTGGGTTTATGTTTGAAATATTTTGCTACTTTTTATTAACTTCTTCACCCACTTTGCACGTAGAATATGCATATATTATCAATTAATGTATTCAAACTTATACACAATATTTCTATTATTTCGTATTTTAACCAAATACTGTCCTCTAACAATCCATCTGCAATATGCCCCGTGTTGCCATATGGCAACGGCCGATATCGGAAGAACTACACTACTCCCAAAGTTTTAGTCATATTTTTTCCTTTACTTTAACGCTACT
>NW_016157683.1:118215-142246 GCF_001687245.7 Rhagoletis zephyria | reverse complement strand
TTGTTAAATCGCATATAATGGTAATTGCAAACCTATTACCATTATTTGATTCTGGTAGGGGTCCTAATGTATCGACTACAATAATGTCAAACGGTTTGCAAGGTGTTAGCGTTAAAACAAGATTTTCCTTGTTTTTAGGTTTAACNAACATTTTGAACAATTTTTAACAAACTTGGATATATCACGGGTCATATTTTTCCAGTGATATTTTGTACGTAATTTTGCATATAGTTTTTTAATTGCGCAGTGTCCGCCTGTTATCGGGTCGTTATGATAAATGGTCATTAGTTTTAACTTTTTATCACCGTCAGTTACTGTTTCTACCTACGTCTAATACGATTTGTAAAAATTTTTAAATATTATTACCGCTGGTTTTTAAATTAGAAATAGAGAAATTATAGAAAAATATATCATCTTTTGGCCATTCAACTTTCTTATTGTTGCGATTGCCGGCTTCATTATCGAGCCTCAAAAGTAACTCGTCTAAACAAGTTGTTTCGTTAACATTCGCAAAATTAAGTAATTCTTGTTTCTTGTGTTTTAAATGTGCTCATATTTGAATATTTGAAATTTTGTTATTTTTATAGTATACAAAATGCGATACTATTCGCGGTAAATTTTTAGAAAAGTTATATGAAAATTTATCGTAAACTTGTGCTGTAGGGCTGTCCGTGTAGTTGTTTTCGTTCTGTTATTCTATCGTTTTTGTCATAGATCGCGTTTTCATAGCTAAAACATGTTTTGTCGAGTCTTTTAGATCGTTAAAGGTAATGCGTGAAAGTGCGTCTGCTCCCACGTTTGATTTACCTTTTATGTATTCAATTGTAAAGTCGTATTCTGACAGTCCTAGCCGTATTCTAGCGAGTTTTGAAGATGGGTCCATCATATTGAAAAGATACACTAAGGGTAGATGGTCAGACTTCACCTTAAAGTGAACATAAGGTCGAAACTGCTTAATAGCAAAATATATAGCTAAAAGTTCTAGTTCTATAAATGCTTTATTTTGTTCTGCTTTGTTGAAAGATTTAGAAACGAAACCTATTGGTAAGTCGTTTCCATTATGATTTTGGCTTAATATAGCACCGCACCCGTTTTTGGAAGCATCTACAGTTATTAAAAATTCTTTAGTAAAATCAGGATATTGCAAAAGTTTAGGCGACATTAAGGCTGATTTTAAGTGTTGAAATGCAGTTTCACAAGCGTTGTCCCATAAGAATTCGACATTTTTTCTACTCAGTCTATTCAAAGGTGCTGCCAGCGACGCAAAGTTAGATATGAAGCGTCTAAAATAATTTGCAAACGCAACGAATCGACGAACAGCGTCTTTATCTGAAGGTTTTGTATACTTTTTTATTGCGTTAATTTTTGAGTAGTCTGGCAGCAGTCCCTTTTCGGAGCACTTGTGCCCTAAAAATGTTACCTCAGCACGAAGAAAATTGCATTTTGTTGGGTTTAGCTTGAGATTAAATTTTCTACACGTTTCGAACACTTTAGCCAGATTTTTTAGATGGTGAGTCTTACTTCAACCTATAACTATGACGTCATCAACGTATAAAAAAGCTTGATTTGGAGAAATGCCTGAAAAGGCTCTTGACATCATTCGAGAAAAAGAATTCGGTGCTACATTTAAACCGAATGGTAAAACTTTCCAGCGAAAAGCTCCCTTGTCAATGCTGAAAGATGATATGTCTCGTGAGTTTTTACGCAATGGAATTTGATGGAAACCAGAAAATAGGTCTAAAGTCGAAAAGTATTTTGCTCGACCAAGGTTGTCTAATATGTCGTCCAAACGTGCAAGTGGAAATTTGTCAGCGATAAGCTTTTTATTAACCGCCCTAAAGTCAACGCACATGCGGTACGATTTTTGGCCGGATGGATCTTTTTTTGTACTAAAATTAATGGACTGTTATAATTAGAGGTTCGATTAAGTAATTTCGCAGTAAAGTATCGACTTGTCTATTTATTTCTTCGCGTTGTGAGTACGGCAAGCGATAGTTTTTGATATAAACGGGAGTCTTGTCATTCAGTCGAAGTTTCTGTTCGTAAAAGTTGTTGAGTGTCATAAGGTCTGTTTTTAAGGCAAATACATTGGCGTATTGTATACACAATTCGAGCAATTTGTTTTTAGCATATTTTGGCATTTGTTTTTGTAAAGTTGACTTTAGTTCCTCTAAACGTTTTCTGTCTTGGGAAGTTTCGTTTATTTTGTAGACATTATACATATTTACTGATATCCTCAGCTCTGATGTTATAGTTTCGAACGTATTTTACCTCGTCCGTGGTATTTATTACTTTTAAAATTGGATTTTTAGTGTCGACGACACATTTTGATGTAAAAACACCAGAACAAAGCTCGTGAGAGTCTACGAAAACAGGGTTTTTGGAATTAGTCAATTTAAATAAACGAAAAACTTCACATATTGGAGGAATGACTAAAGTGTCGGTATTTGAACCGTGTAAAATTGCTATTTTAATGCTTTCTGTCCTAATGCCGATAGTTATACTGTCATTTCTACTGTTAATTGATGAATTTCTTGCTAAACTGGAAACCTTGATTAAAGAGATGTCTGCCTGTGAATCTACGAGAAATTAGAAATTAGAAGTGTTTCTAGAATTTGAACAAGAAGAGCTGTTTCTGTTGCTTGCTGAACGATTGCTTGTGCTATTTCTGTAATTATTTTGTCTATTGTTAAAATTGTTACTTCTATTGAAGTTATTTTGATTATTGTGCTTTGTGTTATTGCCATTATTGTGCCTATTTGTATTGCCGCTATTATACCTGAAACTATTGTTGTGATAGCCATAGTTATTGTGCCCTCTAAAACCTCCTCGAAAACTATTTGGTCTATTTGCCCGTGACCTAAAAGATAACACCTGCCGCTCTTTGATTTCATTATTGTATTCTACAATCATTTTCGCGACTACATCTTTTGAATCTGTAAAGGTTGTTGATGCCAAAATAGATTTCACTAGCTCTGAATGGTTGTTCAGCCTGCAAACATTTACTGTCTGCTCCACCGCTAACTCATGGGCTTTCGCTTGAGTCATACCCTCAATAATTAAAGATCGCTCTAATGCATCAGATAATTCCTCTACTCGCTTTGCAAAATCGGAATAGTTGTTATTAGTAATATATAATGACGCGATTTTGCCAGAGACAACTTTGGAATTATCTGGTTTGATTCTGCTACGTAGCGCAACTTTTATTTGATCAACCGAAATTATTTGACTGGGTAAAATCGCACGCGCTTTGCCTTCGAGTTTTGACTTTAAAAATGCTATAAATGTTGTAGTTAAGGTTTCATCCGATAATTCTTCTATTAAGTTTATTTTGTCAATGAATGAGTCGAGCGATAGTGGGTCACCACTATAGTTTTCTCGGATTATAGATGCACACAAGCTAATGAAAGATTTCTTTTGCTCAGGTGTTGCCATTTTTACATCGTTTGTATATTCGGTAAAATTTATATTCGGTGAACTAATCGTAACGCAAGGCGTTTCTTCAATTTGTAATATTTGAAGTTTGGCTACCACGGCACAGAAAACTGAGGAAAGCGTTTATTGATAAATATAATCGTTGAAATATTTTACCATATTTCAAACGAAATTCTAAAAGTTGTAGTATAAAAGCACGGCAATGGCACAGGCGAAAATTCGTATGAAATTTTTATCGAATATTTGAAAAAAAAAGAAAAATTAATGAAAATTCCAAAATCTGACTTTTGCCTAATGTTGCAAAGAATTGAAGAAAAATTTTAGTGAAAACTTTAAATTGTTGAAGTTACGTTTAAAAAACATATTAATATTTGAATAGAGCAACAAGATTTAGCAAGAATTTGAATGAATATCATGAAAAATATATGAAATACATAATTACAAAAATTTTGTTACATATTGATTTACGAAAAAGATATTGTGTTGTTTCGCACGTAGTGCATCATACCCAAAAGAATCTGCTACTCGCTGTTGTTGTTGCTTGTTTTCTTCGCTGATTGTCCCCCGCTGCAGTCTGTACTAAAACGATACGCTGTCTTGCGTCGCGCCAAGGCTTAGCGACGCTTCTTTATGGCGTTGTGCGTATGCCGTTATACAACGGTTGCATGGCGTGTTTAAGGGTACAGCTGCGGTTGGTAGATGGCGTGGTTTGTATGCCGTTATACAACAAATGTACGATGCGTTTTTACGTATACTAACTGTGGTATGTACAGCACTTTCGCGTTTTCATAGTTCAGATTTTAGGCTTTTTATTTATTTATTTTTGTTCAAATTTGGGACCACCGCTTTTTTTTAATTTTTTTTCTTGTTTTAATTTCAAGTTTTCCGTTCTTAAGCCATTTTTTGTTTTATAAAGTATTAAAAATTTTTGGTACCACCGCTTTTTGGTATTTTTTTTTTTATATAACCGTTTACGGATTTTTCCTGTTTTGTATTCAGGTATTTTGTTTTATTTCTTGTTTAGTTCTCAAGTGTTTAATTTTTCAATGTTCTGCACCGCCACCTTTTATATTTTTAATTAACTTTTTTTTTTTAACTGTTTGTAACCGCCACATATGTATGCGCATATATATGCATTTATGCGCCTTGTCAGTTTTTGAGTTTTTTTTTGTAATTTTTGTAAAGATTTTTTTTTTTGCTTTAAATACTTGTACCATGGTTGCAACTACCACCAACAAATTTTATTTCAACTTATTCACTTCATTTTTTTTTTGTACGTTTTATATTTTGGTGGCCGCCATTTTGCGGGCCGGACCCACGGTCTCCATGTCGAAGTGGTAAAATTCCACTTCGTTAATTCAACGGGCGTACCTGTTGAATTCATGCGGACCCTGGTGCTCCGCCGGCTCTGATGCCGGCCAACGCCTGCTTGGAGCTGCGTTGGTGCAGGCAAACGTTTGTTGCCCGAAGCTGCTGACTGCACCCGATGCCTTGGTGGCTAGCAGGTCGAATTTAATTTAAAGAAAAAGTACTTGTGTTCGAGTTGAAGGTACGCGGGCGAATCCGCCAATATATTTTTCACATTTTGACATAAGCCTAGCAGCTGTCATACATATGACAGGGTCGCATTCAAATATCGTAAATTCTAAGTTCTTAATTGTACTAGATTAGCCTAGGGCGTATTCATATAAGGTAGTTTGTAGTAATTCAGTAAGGTTGAAATTGTATGCTTTTATCGCATTACAGTATACAAGGGCATAGCCAGCATTTCATTTATATAGAGCGAAACAATTTTTTTAATACATTTTTTTTTGGTACATTAATAGAAATTTTTGTGCTTAAGAAAGTATAAGTTTTCTGGTTTCCGTTACAACGATACAAACTTTCCAAAAATCGTTTGATTTTTTTGTTATTTATGGCCTCATAACAATTATATTCAAAAAATTTTATTGATCTTGAAGCCATTTTTAATGAAACAGTTATTGTGAAAAAGCAGCAATAATTAAATCAATCAATCAATTAAAATTTTTCAATATAATTGTTAAAGGCCATAAAATAACAAAAGCAAATAACTTAAGGACGGCCACACCTATAAGTAAACATTCTAATAATAGAAGTTAACGAAAACCAACAAATCAACACCACATGATGGTGGAAAAAAGCAACAAGAATTCACAAGGCGAACTTAGCACAGTGCGTAGGCAACTGGCTGGTGGGATCGTCGGTTAGAATTCTACTAAAAGAAGTCTGATGAGGAAATGTGGTGATTTCCGAAATAGCTATCACTTCTACCATTTTTACAAATTATTGTTGCTTTTCCACAATCAAGTTTAAATGTGGAAAAAGCAACAAGGATTCACAGTCGAATTAGACAGTGCGTAGGCAACTGGCTGAGTCAGTGGGATCGTCGGTTCCAATCCTACTGAAAGAAGTCTAATGAGGAAATGTGGTATTTCCGAAATAGCTTTGGTCTAGATGTCTGAGAGCGCGGTAAAATATAACTATTCCGTTGAGTGACGAACAACGATTGAGATTTATTTGCTCTCTTTTTTTGCTTTACACTCCGTTCGTTAAGGTGTTATTCATGAACAACCTTTTGTACTAAGCTAATGAATTGATATCGATAACAACAATTACAAATTTCGATACATTCAGAAATAGGAATTTGATTATAACTAAATACAAAGTGGTGATTGCCACATTATCCCCTTCCGAGATTTTTGCGAGATTTTTTGTTTGCAAGAATGCGGCTTGTTCGGATATAATGGCTGGTGATGCTCGATGTACGTCTGATGCTTGTTGTGGAGTATTTCTGACTTCTTCTTCATCTGCAACTATGTAAGACGGTTTGAGGCGGTCGATAGAGATTACGACCGTTCTGCCTTTTATTAAGACTTTAGGAGTGTACTCGTACGCCCAACTATCTAATGTTTTAGAAAACTTTTATTGGTTTTGCGTTCTCGTACCAAAAAAACTTGCAAAGTAGGGGAAATTGAGAGAGAGAAATGTTAAAGAGAGCTGCAAATTTCTGCTGGAAAAATTTTTCCCCAGCTAAAACTTGTAAGTAAGAAAATCAGGTGATCACAAACACATGTTTGTAAATAAACAAAGGAAAATATGGCCTTTTTGAGTTATTTATTGCAAATTTTATTATTAATGTTAGAAATAGACAACGACAAAGTGAGTAAATTTAATAAGCACAACGTTTGTTGAGTTTATTTTTCGCTAATTTGTTATTAATCTCCAGTTTGTTTACTTTAATGTGTGCTGACTATGGTTGCCGTATGACATTTTTTGTTTGTAATATAATTTTCCTTTAAATACACCAAAATAGATTTAAATGCAACATGCTAAATATTTTTTTGCTGAAGTTTTCGCTTTTGGTAGGCTGGTTGTTGAAATGAAAATTTTATAATTTTAAAGCTAAATCTGTAGCTATATCTATTAAATTTTTTTGGATTAATGATGGGTGTTTGGAGGAAATACTCTTGTTTTTGAATGCGATATCACAAATAATTATGAGAAAAATAACTTATTCATTCCGATGAAATTAATTTGTATTTTAAAAAGGGTTTTCTTATCCAAAACTGTTCAATTGTATAAAATGCCAAATTGGGGGAAAATGTACCACGCAGAAAATAAATTGCCAAATTAATCACCAGTGGCAACTGTGCAAGTGATCGGCTGTTTCTAAGGTTGCAGGTTTTTGCAAATTTTGCGTTCTCGTACTTCTGTTGATATTTCGTCTCTTTGAGAGCGAATGCTGCTAAATTCCCAGAACTTTTGCCGCTGGAGAATTTTGCCCTCTCAATACGAGTACACACCTTTTGAAATGTTTGTTGTGTTTTGCTACCACCTTGTAAGGGCCATCGTATGGCTCAGTCATGGAAGGTTTTACGGTTACGAAGGTTACGAGTACACACCTTTTGAAATGTTTGTTGTGTTTTGCTACCACCTTGTAAGGGCCATCGTATGGCTCAGTCATGGAAGGTTTTACCCTATCGTTTCGGACGTAAACGTGCATTGATGAAAATAAATCTTTGTCGACGAATGGAGTGCCATGAAGTCTCGACAGGGCGAATTTTTTGTAAGTGCATACGCAATTCATCGACATAAACGCAACTTGGCTGCACGCTAGGCTGTGTAGTGAAAAACTCACCCGGTAGTCCTGTTCACGGGCCGAAGAGCATTTCAGATGCTAGATCTAGTTTCACAGCATTCCGTAGTACCAGAAGAGCGAGACCTAGATTGTCAACCCAGTTGTCTTTTCCGGTAGCTAAAACGGCGTTTTTGAAGGATCGATGCCATATTTCTATCAACCCATTCGTTGTGTGAGTACATAGGGTCTGGAGCATTTCTCGGAACATTTTGGACTCGAATTGGGTCCCCTGATCGGTTACTAGTTTCTGAGGAGAACTATATCGCCCAACCCACTCATTCTGGAACGCTCTGCAAACGGTTTCAGCTAGTATGTCAGGCAGAGTTATCGCCTGGGGCCACCTAGAAGGGTCGATAAAGGTGAGACAACATCGAAAACCATGATTCAGTGCCAATGGTCCGATAATGTCCACATAAACAATTTGAAAGCGTTGGTCAGGTATCCCCAGGCGCTGTAGTGGTGTTTTTTTGTGTCGCAACACCTTGCTACGATTGCTCGAACGAACGCTTTACTCGGGCCACCTAGAAGGATCGATAAAGGGGAGACANTGTGTCGCAACACCTTGCTACGATTGCTCGAATGAACGCTTTACAGTATTTTCGCATAACCAAACGAATCGCTGTGAAAACATTTTGAGTGTCGCGTTGGCACCTGGAGCGTCAGCGTCTGCTAACCTGAAATATTTAATTTGAAGTGAGTGCTTTCTCTTACCCTTTACGAGAGATTGTATGTCATGATTTGTTTACTGATGCGTTGCCATGGTGAGGTAATTAATAGAAGTTATTGAATTAATACGCGATAACATATCTGCAGTTTGATTCACTAAAACTGGAACATGACAGATGTCCGTTGTAAATTAGCTGGTATAGTCTAGTTGCCTAATCTGCCGCGGAGAACCTTTGTCACAGTGTTTATTAAAGGCATANTTCTCCTTTGTCACAGTGTTTATTAAAGGTCGTTTGGTTGCCCTCTACCATGGACTGAAAGTGCTTTAGTGCAAGATATATGGCGAACAACTCTGTGTCGTATACCGAGCATGGTTGCCACAGTTGGTAACTTTCTACCAAAATTGGTAACTTTTAAGCGGTTTGGTAACTTGGTAACTTTTATTTCATTTTGGTAACTTGCAACCAAATATCTATTTGCATTACTAGAAAAAAATTAATTATGTTTTGCATGTGTGTAATTATAAAAACCCTTCGAGTATCAGTGGCAGCACTACTGGCACTTCTACAAAATTACTTCGATAAAGTTAGAGATATCTTATATTCGAATACTGGAATTATTTGAATTACAGTGGTAGCACCACGTGCTACACTTCTAAAACAACTATCGAATTTTTGCGATAAATTTTGAATTCTACCATCTCACATTTAATACTGGAAATACTGTTTGCAACAATAGTACAGTAAAATTAGTATACAAAATTCGGCCATCTGGCAACTTTTGGTAAAGTCCAAAAACAAACAAGTAAGAAAGACTAAGTTCGGGCGGAGCCGAACATTAAATACCCGCCGCAAGTATTAAATATTGGATTTTCACCTTTCCGAAAGGTACCGCTACATGGCAAGCCGGGGTGTATCAATTTGACTAAATTAGCGTCCTTAAATTTCGAAATATGGAAGTTTCAAGCATTTCTGAAATTTACCGTTATATGAAAAGTTGCCTCAAGTTTAGTCCGATTTCAGTAATTTTCAACATTTTGCTTTTATGTGGCAAGCACAATAACCGTACCGAGTTTGGTACAAATATCAATTTTGAGTAAATAATCTTCAGTATTTCTGAAAATTACCGTTATATGGGAGGTAGGCGTGGTTATTGTGCGATTTTGCCCATTTTCAATACCATCCGTCCTACGCCCGAAAGAAGTACACGTACAAAGTTTCGTCAAGAGATCNTATCACAAGCGTATTTCTTGATAAAGAGTTGTTGCAAGCATTAACTTGAATAAATTAGCTTTAATATTTACTGCTTTATCGAAGATTTCGTATTTCTCCAAATTACCGTTATATGGGATGTGGGTGTGGTTATAGTCCGATTTTAAAAATTTTCGGTCATTTAGTATGCAGTAGCAAGGCTAACAATTGTGCCAAGTTTGGAAGAAATTGGTACAGGCGTTACCAAAATATACACATGTAACCATAAGTGGGCGTGGCTAAAAATTATTGCAAATATCAATTTTGAGTAAATAATCTTCAGTATTTCTGAAAATTACCGTNGCAACCAAATATCTATTTGCATTACTAGAAAAAAATTAATTATGTTTTGCATGTGTGTAATTATAAAAACCCTTCGAGTATCAGTGGCAGCACTACTGGCACTTCTACAAAATTACTTCGATAAAGTTAGAGATATCTTATATTCGAATACTGGAATTATTTGAATTACAGTGGTAGCACCACGTGCTACACTTCTAAAACAACTATCGAATTTTTGCGATAAATTTTGAATTCTACCATCTCACATTTAATACTGGAAATACTGTTTGCAACAATAGTACAGTAAAATTAGTATACAAAATTCGGCCATCTGGCAACTTTTGGTAAAGTCCAAAAACAAACAAGTAAGAAAGACTAAGTTCGGGCGGAGCCGAACATTAAATACCCGCCGCAAGTATTAAATATTGGATTTTCACCTTTCCGAAAGGTACCGCTACATGGCAAGCCGGGGTGTATCAATTTGACTAAATTAGCGTCCTTAAATTTCGAAATATGGAAGTTTCAAGCATTTCTGAAATTTACCGTTATATGAAAAGTTGCCTCAAGTTTAGTCCGATTTCAGTAATTTTCAACATTTTGCTTTTATGTGGCAAGCACAATAACCGTACCGAGTTTGGTACAAATATCAATTTTGAGTAAATAATCTTCAGTATTTCTGAAAATTACCGTTATATGGGAGGTAGGCGTGGTTATTGTGCGATTTTGCCCATTTTCAATACCATCCGTCCTACGCCCGAAAGAAGTACACGTACAAAGTTTCGTCAAGATGTCTCAATTTTTACTCGAGTTATCGTGTGCACAGACGGACGGACGGACAGACAGTCACCGCTTAATCGATTTCGCTTTTCATTCTGATGATTTATGTATACATTAGTCTATATCTATCTCGTTTCGTTTTGCCTGTTACAAAGAACCGTTAGGTGAACAAAATTATAATACCCTTGTGCACAAGGCGCTCGGGTATAAAAAAATGTCGCGTACTTTTTACCAGACCCACCTACTGACATGTATTTCGACGTAATGAATCCGAATCTGAGGCCCGTTTGACACGTACAGTAAATTATGAAAAACCGAAAAAATAGCAAAAAAATGAGCAATTTTCGCAATTTACTCGAAATTATGTACGCGTCAAGCGGGCGGTTAAAAGCGCCCGCAATTTTTTTTTGTGGGCCGGTGCTTTGATTCCGTGAGTCGCAGGTTCAAATATCGGCACATTCCGAACGAAAAATGACACTGAAGATGGCACAACGCCGAAACCGGTTTTGTCTACAAACCAAATTTGGCAAGCGATGACCAAAAATCGTTCCACATTATATTATACTCCTACCCTGTCTGAAACGCCAACAACGAAAATGAGAATATCGGAGCATGCAGTGATTAGTTGATAGAAAAATATTTTCTAATAAAAAAAACATTATCATTGTCAACAGGATTTTCCATCTTGATAATTTATTAAAAAAATAGATTTTAACTTCTGTGCTAGAACTAGGAGTTCTTGCTAAGTAATTAAAAATTGACAAATTTTAAAAATATTGAATTTATTATATAAGGTCACAGAATCGGGCTGTAAGTAGATACCCATTTGTTATGAAATATAGCAGTTTCATTCAGTATATTTTTTTCTCATTGAAGAAATGAAGATTTTAGTTGTGAAGTTTTGGTAACTTTTGGTAACTTTCCTTGAGAGATTTTGGTAGAAAAAAAAATTTGGCGAGCGGCAACCATGATACCGAGTACCGCTTTTCAGTTTCGTTAAGGCGGCGTGAAAAATAAAAGAGTGGTTGTGGGTTATTTTCTACCACTTAATGCAAATACCACTCCCACAGCGATGTCGGAAGCGTCAGTGACTAACTGAAGTTGATCGTCGACAAGGTAGCGGCGTTAGCCAAATTTTATTTGCACTCTTCAAATGCTTCAACTGCTTCTTTATTCCATGCGATAAGAGCCTTGTCATTCCGTTTGTTGCCGTGAATTAGTTTTTGCAAAACTGCTTAACGTTTGGTGACGCCAGGTAAAAACTTACGATAGAAATTGATTGTTGCTAAGATGATTTTTAATTCATTGGCAATTCTTGGGCGTGGTATTCGCAGAACCGCCTATATCTTCTCCAGAAATGGGTGACCTCCTGTGCTGGTAATAAGGTGACCAAGGAATTTTAGCTTACTTTTTCCAAATTCGCATTTGGACGGGTTAGTTGTCAGCCCAGCCGCACGAAGTCGCTGAAATACCAAATGCATATGCTCCGTGTGGTCTTGCATGTTTGCAGATGCAATACATATGTCGTCAACGAAGGCAAACACGAAGTCCATCCCACGCAGAGCTACGCGAATTAGGCGCTGAAACGTCTGGGAGGCATTTCGTAACCGGAACGTCATATACGTGTATTCGAAGAATCCAATAGGTGTTATGATGGGTGTGTTCTTTACGTCTTCGGGTCTTGCTGGGACTTGGTAGAACGCCCTTTGCAGATCGATTTTGCCGAAAGCTGTTTTTCCACCAAGAATGGTCATACAGTCATGGACAAAAATAATGGGGTACCGGTCCGGAACTGTGATTTTTTTGAGAGCGCGGTAGTCACCGCATGGTCTCCAAGTCCCGTCTGCTTTATGGACCATATGTAGGGGGCTAGCCCAAATTCTTTTAGATAAGCGGCACACTCCTATTTTCATGAGGAATTCAAACTCGGACTTCACTCCAGCCAGCTTCTCGCGATCAAGCTTACGGGATGACCACGAGTTTCTATAACGTGGCTAACTTCAGATTTTACTGGCAGACTATCCGACGTCATTTCAGTTATGTCTTCGAAGTCTACAAAGAGATTCGCGAAAGGACATTTGGTATCGAAAGCCTTGATATGCACATTCAGCGCTGTGTGAATGGTGCACGGCGCTGCTAGTCTTTTCTTGTTGTCAATTAATTTATTGCATTTTAATTCAATAATCAAGTCGTAATGACAAATAAAATCACTGCCTATTGTTGGAGTATCACGTCTGCAACCATAAAGTTCCATGTAAAGTTTCGACGAAGACCAAGGTCTATATGCTGACTCACAATGATATAGGTGTTATCAATCCGCCGTTGGCGGCATACAATATAACTGAGGTGGGACGAAGGACCGAACAATTACTTTTCTATGGAATTACGTTAAAGACGGCCCCAGTATCGATCAAGTACTTAAAGCGAGACGAACGATCTGTGGTAACAAGTTGATTGATTGAGCAACTGCACCGCTGGGAGACGTTTCTAGTCAATCGTGCTTTTTGGAAACACTGTTGCCTACGTCGCGTTAGCGGTGGCTGCATGGGCTACGGCAACGAGTTACAGTATCGCCAAAGGTTTGGTGGTACCAACACTCATTACCACCAGTAAGCTTTGACTTTTGAGTGTTTTGACGACTACGTGAACGCGCGCGTCTGTCGTTTGTTCGCGAACGGCTGCGCTGCCGTGTGCTCAGGTTGCCGATTTTTTGCTATAACTGGCGCATTGTGTTCGCTAGCTGTGTGATTGCTGTTTGTGAACCTTCTTCGGGTATGTTGGATGAAACCACAAAATTTGGGTGAGCGTCTACATTACACAATTAGGACACCGATCGGACTACATCCACATAGAGCACTTAATGTTTTTTTCTTAATAGGACCGCTCTATCTCAAAAAACTTTTCAAGAACGCCCTACTTCAGAATTTAATTCAAAAACACCGTATCTCAAAATTTGGTTCAAAAACGCCCTATCTCACTTCAAAATGTATTGAAAATATGCTGATATAGGCCGCTTTTGAATCGACAGCTGAGATAAGGCGTTATTGAAACGAGTTCTGAAATAGGGCGTTCTTGAAAAGTTTTTTGAGATAGAGCGTTTTCGAACTGGCTGCCGAGATAGGTCGATCTTCCACTCAGCCATCGATTCTTCTAGTTATAGCTGTATTTTAGGCTGACGGCTCTCTCCAAAATAATTGAGTAGCTCACTTTTAAAAAAATCGTACATGTCTACGCCAGTGCTAGTTACGCGCTGTGGATTTTCATCATTATTGCTAATCTGCCCGATAGTAGGCAGAGTAAGCGGATCCAGTGTTGCCATAACGTGGTAATATCTCTGGGTATCGCTGCTCATATTGCAGGCCTTAAACCAATAGCCCACAGATGTGAACTAAGCGTCCATTATATTTAGTGTTAAGAGAGGCATTGGAATTTGGGAATGCACTTCAGTATAAGCTGCCGAATTTCGTTGTTGCGAAAATATTGTGTCTGCTGATGTTCAGCAAACGGTACGGCTATGTCTTTTTGTTGGTGCCCATACGGTGCTATCGTATTATGCTGGTGCATCGCTACCAGGGGAGCTTCACTGCCCTCTGCCTGCGCCGGCTGATGCGTCGCTGCAATTGCTGAATCCAATATAATGAACGTTTGACCCTTGTTCTGGTTCTGCGTTTCACCGGTGCTCCTGCTGCTACTGTAACCCGGCGGAGCTGCTGCGCCTCCTGGAACACCATTGCTGCCAGATATGGTTATGCTATCTGTACGTAGCAGGTTTCGATTCATTTTTCGATATTTTTTATTAATATCAAATAACGCGATTTGCCCTTTTTCTGGCACCATTTTGGTCTAGATGTCTGAGATCGCGTTAAAGTAAAACTATTCCGTTGAGTGACGAACAGCAATTAAGATTTATTTGCTTTCGTTCTTTTGCTTTACACTCCTTTCGTTAATTAGTGATGAACAACCTTTTGTACTAAGCTAATGAATTGATATTGATAACAATAAATACAAATTTCTATACATTTAAAAATAGAAAATTGATTATAACTAAATGCAAAGTGGTGATTGCCGGTGACAGGTAATAAGATCAACGGAAATAAGATCAATTGACTATTTCGCACCAGGGTGCGAAATAAAGTCAATTTACATGATTACCTTTTTAAAAAGACATTATTGACATTATTTCTCTTTCAAAAATTAAATTTGCTTAGCTTCGCGGCGGCCCGCGTCGGCGCGCTACATCGCGCGCGGCTCGGCCCCCCGGCCCCCCTTCCTCATCTCCCACCGTGCTGTAACGCAGGTAGATTTATTTTTTTTTATCTTTTTCTCAACTATTTAAATTTCGAAGATGCGACCTTTGACCCCTTATAGCACCTGTAATATAAGTTTGCACAAAAAAAGTTATATACCATATAAATAAAAGCAAAAGGCGGGGTACGTTTTTTAGTTACTTACATGTAAATAATTTTTTACCAAAGCTCCTATTTCGAAATTTAAAGGCGCACATCTCGATTTCGGAGGCTAACTTCGAAGAACGGAGAAATTAAATTTTTACCTATGCCTTAATCTTTTAAAAACAAATTGGTTTGGTCTAATACCCAGCCGGGTGCTGTACAGTGTATTCCAGTATCTTAATTTATGTATATTGTAACTATCAATATCTTATAAAGAGAAGGGTTAATTTTTTAATCTAAAACTGATAAAGTTAGAAGAACGAAATTCGAGGATGTGGTAGATAACATATTAGTCCTTGTCATACTTTTTTTTCGAAATATATATTGGATATTTAAGGATAAAGTTTTAAAAGCCCATTTTCAACACTTATTCATTCTGATGCACCAATAAATTAAATTTTTATTCAATTCTACAGAATTTTTCCTTTAAATGTTACCCATATTGGTACTCTACAATGCACAAAATCTTTTAAATATTGTTTTATTTTCAATCATGTCCTAGAAATTTCATAGTCCTTTAAAAAAATCCCGACGTCAAAGAGCAAAATTTAAAACGCAGTTATACTATATTTGGCTCTTAATTTTGTGAATATATTGATTTTTTCGTGTGTTTAAAAAATTTTGGTTTTTGTCTCACGGTGTAATTGCCAGAGTAGTTATGCTCAGGAAAAATTCCTTAAAACCTATTAGTAAACATGGTTAGAATCGAATCAACTACTTAGTTGGATATTTTCACATATTTCGATATAAGGACTTTCTGCCACTCTCCGATCACTGTGTGACGTTCAAAAAATGTATATTATCAAATTACATTATCACAACTACAACTAGTTATTTCCTATCAGCTCTCATCGTACGCAGAGATAAATAGTTCATACGAACTAAACATTTTGAAGTTCCTAAGTAATCTGTATGTGTTAATATCATGAAGCAGATATTCGTGCAAACCAAATTGAAACACAAAAAAACTTGATTTTGAACTTTTATTTAAAATCAAACAACCGTCAAAGTTAACACCAAATGTACACAGTGGACGATTGTGTTTTACAAAAACCTCTTTTTCTTTTAACAAGTTAAATGGGGTTAATTTGAACGTAATAAAGAAGTAATTTTAAAAATACTTACTTTACTCTGCATAGCTTCTCATTGTGAGGGTCAAACAAAAATTGAGTGGTTTTGCTGTGTAAAGCACTTCAAAGAGGTAGCTACTAGAGATGGGCACGGGCCTAAATTTTCAGGGCCCGCACGCTAAGAATTTTAGTGGGGCCCGGCCCGGGACACGTCCCAGCCAATAAAGAAAGAAATAAAGAGCCAACTTTAATTGTATGTACCTATACATATGTACATATTTTTAATTTTGTGTTAATGTATGTATATTTACTTAAGTGAATCAATTTTTTGGATAGGGAAGCAAAGCGCATGGGTCTGGTGGTAAACGAGGACAAGACGAAGTATCTCCTGTCATCAAACAAACAGTCAGCACATTCGCGCCTTGGCACCCACGTCACTGTTGACAGTTACAATTTCGAGAAAGTAGAGAATTTCGTTTACTTGGGAACCAGCATTAACACCGATAATAATGTCAGCATTGAAATCCAACGTAGAATCACTCTTGCCAACAAGTGCTACTTTGGACTGAGTAGGCAATGCAGGAGTAAAGTTCTCTCTCGACGTACGAAAACCGCGCTCTATAAATCACTCATCATGCCCGTGCTGGTATATGGCGCAGAAGCATGGACAATGACAACATCCGATGAGGCGGCTCTTGGAGTGTTTGAGAGAAAGATTTTGCGGAAGATTTACGGTCCTTTACGCGTTGGCGACGGCGAGTACCGCAGACGATGGAACGATGAGCTGTATGAGCTTTACAACGATATGGACATAGTGCAGCGAATTAAAATACAGCGGCTCCGCTGGCTTGGTCATGTCGTTCGAATGGACACCGACGCTCCAGCTCTGAAAGTATTCAACTCGGAACCCGCTGGTGGTAGCAGAGGAACAGGGAGGCCCCCACTGCGATGGAAAGATTAGGTGGAGAAGGACTTGGCGTTTCCAATTGGCGTCAGTTGGCATAGAGGAGAAACGACTGGCGTTCTNAGAGGAAGAGGGAGGCCCCCACTGCGATGGAAAGATTAGGTGGAGAAGGACTTGGCGTTTCCAATTGGCGTCAGTTGGTATAGAGGAGAAACGACTGGCGTTCTTTGCTGAACTCGGCCAAAATCGCTTTGGCGGTTACAGCGCCAATTTTTTACATCAAAGATTTTTATTATATATTTTCTGGGAGTGCAAGTGAAAGGTATTTTATGTACAGATATGTAAACAAAATTACTAAGTATCTTATTTTTTCTAACGGTTTCCAAATATTTCTTTTTTTTTGCTTTTTTCTTATCAAAAGAGTTTTAATATGTACTATTTTTTTTTCTTTGATAAAAACAAAAGCTTAGCAACGGGCTTATTCGTGCTTTTATGAAATCTTACTGAACGCCCATGTACGCACGAGCTCGTGCTGACAGCAAATTTTCCGGCCCGTACCGGCGGGCTTACGCAGGGGCCCGCTGGGCCCCTGCCAAAAGCTCGGCCCGTGCCCATCTCTAGTAGCTACTGAGCGTCAGCAAAGTTATCAGAGGTCTGTTGCGCTCGACGAAGGGTAAAAAGCCTTTATATAAATACATATATTTGTCATAATTTTGTTTTAACCTGAATTCAGCGTAAATAATCTAATTCTTAATGACTTTATTATGTTTATAACTTACTACTTATGTATATATGTAATAGTATAAGCTTTCGCTCGCAATAAAAGTCTCAATGACACAACAGATAAATTCCATTTAATTTACAATGTATCGAAACGGGAATGCGGAACATAATAGTGCTGATGGTAACTTCGAAGTGACACTAGCGACAAAAGCAACAATTTACTCAGAGGGATTAGTCGAATGGAAACCTCCAGCTATTTACAAATCATCCTGTGAAATAGATGTAGAATATTTTCCTTTCGACGAACAAACATGTGTGCTCAAATTTGGCAGTTGGACGTATGATGGGTTTAAGGTAGGTTATCCCAGTTTTTTCATTCCTCACAACTTGCATAATAACTAATGTTGTTAACTCCCGAATTTAAATTTCTAAAGCAATTTATTTATTGAAGTAACGGCGTTACTCGTCAGGACGGTGTATATTCGATAAGTCTTAATTCCACGCTTTTTCGTTCCATCTTTAATGCATTTTTTTACAGCTGCAAACCAAACGCTTAAACATTTTCGTCTTCATAGCGTGTAGAATTTTTATAAATAAATCGTCCCCTAACCGCCAAAAGGACGTAGTCGACAAAAAGTAAATTTTTCGGTAGGCGTTTTTTTCTTAACATTCCAATCACTGTTGATACTAACGTGAAGGTCAATGAAAAAGTTACATTTGATGGTAGGTATATAATACTGAGGGTTTGTCGCCACAAAAAAGCTGCAGCACGCAATTGCGGCGGTTGGCCAAAAAATATATTAAAAATAAACATTTCTTTTTTCATTACAAAACCCCTTTTGATGAAAATGTTGCTCTTCCATGTGCAAAATGGTTTTGATATCCCAGTCAACCCTGTAAAAGTGTATGTGAAATAACACAAACGGCAATAAGGCAAAATTTATTTATTTAATACCAAAATCTGAGTATGGAAATAAAACAAATTTTGCCTTATTTCCCTTTGCTTATTTATACTATTTGTGACAAAAACAGTTACAGTTTATAGAAGAAAAAAGAACTTTTGTTTGTGCTTCCAAAAATTAAATTAAACGAAAAATGTGGTATAATTTATATGATGAAAGTAATACTCACAAGATATTTTTACTTATGAAAAGTCTGACAAATTATCGGGAAAGCCTCTTTAATAACTGCTCGGCAAATTGAACATAGCGTGTTTGTATGAATTTTATCTGCATGCTCTTTAATATGTAGAAAACATTGCTGCCAAACCTTAAAATGTTTGCATGGATCAAACAAAAGTTACCGTTCCTGTTCGCAGCATATATCTAACAAGGAGAATATTTATTTATTTATTAATCCAGTAAAAAAATATTTCATACAGATTTTTCGCAAAAAAATAAAATATAAATTCATAACTAATTTTGAAAAATATTAAAAAGTAGTTTGGAATTAAATTTGGTAGAAGAAAAATAGATAGCAGAAGAGTTTGAGAGCGAGTTAAACTCTTTTAAAGCTCTGCGAATAGGAGCGTTATTCGCATAATTATTCCGGCCAAAGTCCAGAGAAACAATATCATGATTCCTAAGGCTTCTTGGTGTGATATTAAATGTAATCCGTTCGAATAAGAACGGCGAGTCAATCGCAACCCGTATAATATCCAAACGAAAGTAAGAGAAAAATGAATCCTCCTATTGTGCAGTGATTTAAGGTTTATGAGCAAGCATCTACCAGTGTAAGATAGAAAAGGGCCAACAAAATGTAGAGAGCGTAGATAATACCGAATGAAACATTTTTGGATTCATTCAACGATGTTAATATTAAAGTGTGTTTGCATTGTTCAACTTTGCGTTCAACATTTGCGTTCAACTCAGCGCAGGGTTGCACGAAAAAAAGTTGAATGGCTAAAAATATCAAAATATGAAAAAATATCAAAATATTCGCCATAAAAAGGTGTTTGCATTGTTCAACTTTGCATTCAACTTTTGGTTGAATGGCCTTTCAACTAATCGCTTTCAACAAAGTTGGTCGCCAGCCAACATTTAGCCATTCAACTTTTTTTTCGTGCAACCCTGCGTTGAGTTGAACGCAATTGTTGAACGCAAAGTTGAATAATGCAAACACTGCTTNGTGATATTAAATGTAATCCGTTCGAATAAGAACGGCGAGTCAATCGCAACCCGTATAATATCCAAACGAAAGTAAGAGAAAAATTAATATTCCTATTGTGCAGTGATTTAAGGTTTATGAGCAAGCATCTACCAGTGTAAGATAGAAAAGGGCCAACAAAATGTAGAGAGCGTAGATAATACCGAATGAAACATTTTTGGATTCATTCAACGATGTTAATATTAAAGTGTGTTTGCATTGTTCAACTTTGCGTTCAACATTTGCGTTCAACTCAGCGCAGGGTTGCACGAAAAAAAGTTGAATGGCTAAAAATATCAAAATATGAAAAAATATCAAAATATTCGCCATAAAAAGGTGTTTGCATTGTTCAACTTTGCATTCAACTTTTGGTTGAATGGCCTTTCAACTAATCGCTTTCAACAAAGTTGGTCGCCAGCCAACATTTAGCCATTCAACTTTTTTTTCGTGCAACCCTGCGTTGAGTTGAACGCAATTGTTGAACGCAAAGTTGAATAATGCAAACACTGCTTTACATTCATAATATGGTCGCCAGATGAATACAGCGTACTCGAGCTTAGAACGAACAAAAGAAGGGTAAAGAATGTTGTTTTGTGTTTTATCTTCAGTTGAAATTTTGGCATTACTATCACTTGCTTCACTAATATTTCCAATTAGCAACAATAGATTCGGGCTTTCACATATGTTAATATCTGGCCGAGCTTCACCTCCAAGGGGGAGGAATCTACAGTTTTACGCCGACTGCGAACGGCGATTGTATTTTTATGAGAAGCTGTTTTTCATGGCAGAAGTACACTCGGAGGCTTGTCATTGCCTGCCGAGGGGCGACCGCTGTTAAGAAAAAACCGTTTTTCTATATTTTTCTTGCGATTTTGCTTTGACCAGGGCTTGAACCCAGGCCATGCGGAGTGATAGCACGCACTGCTACCACTACACTGGGGCATTAAAAAAGGAGTTTCAAAAGTAAAGTAGTGTCATTTTTTATTATTCTTTTTTCTAAACGGTTAGAAAGCCACCAGTGCATAGTTGCGAAAGGAGGGGAGGGGGCGGAAGACGCGAGCGCGACGTCGAACGCGGCCCGGCGCGCGAACTCGGAGCCGCGACGCTGGGCACTTTCAAAGTTGTATACTTACAAATCCGTCCATTTTACTTGTTCATGTACTACATTTTGTCAAATGTAACTGGGTAACTACCCTACAAGACAGCTGAGTATCATATGAGTACTCATATTATCATTATCCCTAATCACAAAAGTGCTTATCAAAGTCCTNACCGCCGCGACGCTGGGCACTTTCAAAGTTGTATACTTACAAATGCGTCCATTTTACTTGTTCATGTACTACATTTTGTCAAATGTAACTGGGTAACTACCTACATATGTGTGTGCATATGTGCACACGCTTATCCTTGTTATTGTTCTTACATATCGTACTACTCACTCCAAGAACTTTTTTAACCGCAGGGCCCTGTAAGCTCTTTAAGGCCTGTCAGAATAAGTCTAATTAGGAATTTGGGCGAATTTTTAGGAAACGTAAAATTTTCTCTCTTACACCGTGGCTAAATTTTACACACACAAAAAAATAACGTATTCGCGAAACCATGGGTAAGTTATAATAAACTGGGTTTTTAGTTTTTCTCTCTGATGTCAGATTTTTTTAAAAGACTTTGAAATTTAGAAAATATGATTATTTAAAAAATTCAGTGCAATCTATATATTAATACGCTAACATAAATTTTGTCTCCGTTCGTTTGGCGATTCTACCGAACCGATTCTTCAAAACCAAGAACACCGTTGGAAAGGCATTTTTCCGTAGATGAGCAGAGTTTTTATGGTTTTACAATTGGTTGAAAATTACGGCCAAAACCGTCGTTTAAACATTGTCGAATTGTGTATATATGCTGCTGCAACATGTTCAATTTGACATGTTTCGCCTGTTGTTTCACTACACATTTGAAATTAAGCTTTGAAGTAAAGATAAATATGAAGAAATAAATGATAACGATGAAGTCAAAAAAAAAGAAGGCAAAAGTGAAGATAAAGACGAAAATGGAGACAATGACAGATACATAAGAATTAGGGTAACTGAAAGGGTAAGAACATTTCTTGAATTTATGAAGTGAAACTTCTTTAGCGGCAATTGGTTGTTTGGGAGTAAATTGTCAAATTCAAGGGGAATAATGCACATGGAAATGGTTCTCAGCGGTTTAGCGGTTTGAGAATAAAAACAAAAACAAAGATGCCTAGAGGTACAGGCAAAAACGAAGATCAAAGTAAATTTAAACACTTTAAGGTAAAGGTGAAGAGGAATATGCAAAAATAAAGATAAATATGAAGAAAAGGATGAGGATGAAGATCGATATTGTTATCGATATAAAACTCGATATTTTTATCGATATAATAATCGATATTGCTATCGATAAAATAATCGATATTGTTATCGATACTGTTATTGATTAAATAATCGATATTGTTATCGATACAGTAATGTATATTGTTATCGGTATAATAATCGATTAGATAATATATTTTGTTATCGATTTAGTCATTTATATTGTTAACGATATGTACAATAATCGATACTGATGATTGTTATATTTATCGATGATTTAATCGATTTCACAATCGTTGTATTTTTCTATATGTTTATGGATATTGTTATCGGTATTTTTATCGACACAGTTATCCACAGGGTTATCGATATACTAATCGGAACATGGGATGTCATCACATTACATGATATCACATCACATTTTATCACATGATATGAAGAGGCTTCACATGATATGATATCACATCACACGATATCAGGTGACATGAATTATATGATATGACATCACATTATTTGGCATGACATCACATGACTATGACATCGTATGACATGACATGGCATTACATGACGTGGCATCACATGATATGACATCGTATGGTATGAAATCATATGACATGACATGAGAGGATATGACAACACATGACATGACATCCTATCACATTACATAAAATCACGTCACATCTTATCACGTCATCGCACCTCATCTCATCTACGTGAAGAGAAAAAGAAAAGGATATAAGCAAAGATGTGAAAGATAAAATCAAAGATGAAGACCAAGGTAAATTTACGATTTCAAAACTAAAGACACCGTTGTAAAGGTAATTTTCTGTAGATGAGGAGAGTTTTTATAGTTTCGAAATTGGTTGAAAATCGTCGCTTAAATTTTTTTTCCATATTTGTGTATGGTTGTTTTTCCAAACCTGTTCAATTTCAGCTGCTTCGCATTTTGTTTTACTTCGTATTTGAAATTAAACTTTGAAATAAAGATAAATATGAAGATGAAGAAACAAGTGATAACGATGAAGATAAAAGTGAAGATAAAGACGAAAATGGAGATAAAGGCGAAAATGGGGACAATGAGAAATACATAAGAACTAGGTTAACAGAGTTGAAATTTTCCGATAGGAATCGAAATAAAATCAGCCATAAAGGTTACTGAAATTTATCGAGTCATCGAAGTTTATAATTATCGAAATTTATCCATGCTTATTAAGTTATCGCAACATATCGAATTATTCAAACTGATCAATGTTTATCCAAATTTACGGATAGTTATCCAGCTTTAAAAACGTGTGTGATAAACGAAATTTGTCAAGTTAAAGAAATGTATCAAGTTATCGATATTTATAGAATTATCACTATTTATGGACTTAACGAAATTTATCGAGGTGTCGTAATGCATGGAGTTCTTTCAACTTACAGAGTTATCGATAATTATTGATCTATCTATCTATATATTTTTGGAATTTTCAACATATATCGATTTTTCGAAATTTCAAGGTTATATAAGCTTATCGATTTATCACTGCTTATCGAATTTGATCGTCTTAACAGAGTGTAACGAGTTATCAAAATGTTTAGATAGTTCTAGAAAAATGTGGAGTTTTTGAGTTATCTAAATTTATCGAGCCANTCACGTCACATCTTATCACGTCATCGCACCTCATCTCATCTACGTGAAGAGAAAAAGAAAAGGATATAAGCAAAGATGTGAAAGATAAAATCAAAGATGAAGACCAAGGTAAATTTACGATTTCAAAACTAAAGACACCGTTGTAAAGGTAATTTTCTGTAGATGAGGAGAGTTTTTATAGTTTCGAAATTGGTTGAAAATCGTCG